>NW_020291609.1:537435-722795 GCF_003184755.1 Aspergillus piperis CBS 112811
GGTCTTGGGCTATCTTTATACCCAGACATTCGTTTTTTTTTTTTTTTTTTTTTTTTTCTTCTTCTTTCTTTTCCTTTGTTTTGGGGGGGGGTTGCCCGCGTTACTTGGGGTTAGATTTCTGATGATTGGGTCTGATTCGGAAGGCCAATATGACCTCAAATATCGGATATACTACTACCCTGTAAATACTAGATCACTGTGATGGAACCCCATTATTATAGACATAAATGATAGCTTATATTAGTACCTGCAGGGTAAACTATACCACTTGCGTCCATTAAGCCATATCAATTGCCTTAGCATTTGTGACTAATGATCATATTCATCAACTTATGGCCTTCATGTTCTTCTTACTCTACCCTATAGTCTTACAGTTGACCCAAATAGTAGTTTTGAATCATAAATGCTCTTCATATTTGATTATTGTCTGATTTTTATTAATATCAAGTAGCTTCTGTCATCATTGGCCTCTTCTGTCCAAATCACCAGAATATAACGACGGAACACAACTACTATTCGTGCAGAGATATATATATATATATATATATATAGGCCCCTTCCTGGTATACTATGTATTCCACCACACATAGTACTACAATCTCGGCACAGACTAGCTATATATCATATATTGCTCCTCAAATTTACTATAGGTGATTAGAGATCTGAATACAATGTATATATGCAACCAAACGTGTGTAATAGCCTTACACTAGATAGTAACATGCAATATACTGCCTAATATTACGGGTATATCGACCTGCACGTAGCATGCTCTAGACTTTCGCGGACTTATGCTGTTGAAATCTCACACATATACTTTGATGATTGTATGAGCAGATTGAGATTGAGTGAGTGAGTACAAGAGTTCCAATGGAGCTTTCTATGTGAAGAGGTGATGTTAAAAAGCAATGTGTTCGTTGTCATTGTAATCTGCTATAACTATCCTTCATAACTAGCTATGAATGATCCCACGATAAACGTCAAGGTCTAGCTTTTCCCATAATTATAGGTCCCTGATAACACAGGAAACTCAGCATCATGAGCTTCCCTGTGCTACAGTTACCGTAGGTATTATCCAGCCCCAAAATCATCTTCCCCTACAACCCGGCCACAAAGTCACAATGAAGTATACCCGTTTGCTAAGCGCAAAACATGTATACTTCGCCGTGGCTTCGTGGATGAGACGAAGAGAAGAGACGTGGCAGATGGAGCCGGAAACCAAACTACAACTCGCAGCCAAGCGAAGCTCTGGGGAAGAAAAGAAAAGAGAGATTGAAACTCAAGGGTGCCTGGTTTATATATCTCTCTAAATGCTTAATCACTCGCCCTACTGCGCCCCTGGTACCTCGCAGGCTCCAAGATTTCGCATTCCTTGCCCGCTTTCAGACGGTAGTCCGTAGTCGTGAAGTAAACTAACACGAATGCGAACTGACTCTCTTGCTTCCAAGGGGTGCACAGTGAAAACCCCAAGGCAATTTGGAATTTCGAGAGACATTATTAGACAAATTCTCAAAGGCTAATCGAGTGTCTGACAATTTTCAGGGCAGGCAAATTGTTGCCTTGCTAAGGGTCATATGAGATGGATTTGCTGAGATCCAGTACCTCGTGTCTACAGACACCAAAAAATCGTAGTATCGCCTAGCATTCTTAGCATTCAATCTTGGGAAGGGGCAATCTAAATACTGTCTAATCCCTGTATAGGACTTAGGGAGGTAAGCCTTGAGGATAGTTTACAAAAATCACCGGAACGGTGGCTGAGACCCAACAATGAAGGGAGATTGACTGATAGTGCGAAGTAACCCCGAAACATACGAAATTAGGCTCAATGAAACCTGTTTTCCCGATATTCCCGACTCGGCTTGAATTGTTACCTTAGGCTGAAGTGGATTCCCTTGCCACCAACAAGCTTCCGTACTGAAAGCATGAATAAAGCTCATGCAAACGTGCCAAGCACATAAATGCACTGCGGGTGGGAGGACTGCAAGGTACCATTCTAGCCTTCGCTTCCCCACAGCCGGGCTAAGAAAAAAGGTATTTCTAGCGAAAGCAGGTGCAGCGTTGACGTTGACACAGGGTACTCCGCCAAGCTATTAAATCCTCGTTAAACAGACTCATATACTACACTGGTACGATACAAGGGATGTAATCAGAGACATGAACTTGTTACATTGAAACTCCTCGGTCCATACTGAGCAAGAAATCCTTCTGGTCATCTACCCGCCAAGTCAAAACCTCAGCTGTTTGCGTCTAGGCACACGCGTACATTCCCGTTCTAACCATGGCAGATCTATCTTCATATCCTTGGAAGGGTCATAGTCCCAAGGCACAATTCTGTAAAGACATCGAGGTTTAGATGATCGTCATTAACTGGTATGGGAGAGCGAGAATTGGATGTCTCAGTCACAGTGACCCATAACTCGAGAATTTTGTAGGGGCTCGCAGCAATTTAAATACTAAACATAGTAAGAGAATGAGAGAGGGGAGTCTCCACCTCGAGCTATAAATCTCGTCGAAATCCCCTGCTAAAAGTATCATTCATCATCAACCATTCACTCGCTCATCAAAGCATTACTTCTCTGTCTTTCTCTCTCTGAACACTCGTTTCTATAGAACACTCGTTCAATTTCCAACTACCTTTCAAAATGAAGTTCGCTGTCGCTGCTATCCTTGGCTTCGCCATGACTGCCGTTGCTATTCCGGCCGCTAAGGGAAGCCAGAAGAAGCTGTCCATCGACGACGCTTCCGGCCAATGCTCGATTGGGGACATCTACTGCTGCAATCCCACCAACACTGAGAGCACTGACGGTGTTCTGAACAATGCACTCAGGGAGGGTCTTCTTATTGGAAGTCTCGTCAATGGCAAGGGATCTGCCTGTGCTCCCACTTCGCTCATTGGGAATCTCAATCTGCTTGGTAAGGCTAGATCACATTTCAAGAGAGACAACAAAGAACAAACTAACAATCCTTAGCCTTTTTCGAAGAGGGACAGGATGATGATAAGTCCTACTGCAAAAACACCATCGCCTGCTGCCCTAACGGAAACGTAAGTCCATCATCAGTCACTATGACCTCTGTTAAAAAGTAAAGTTTTGCTGACTTGTAATCTTACATCAACAGTGCGCAGCCCTTGACGGATACTAGAGGGCTTCCTAATCAGCCACATTGGCCTCGTGCAGATGACACAGGCTCAGCGGCAGCGACTCGCTTGGGATCAAGCTTCGTGGAGCTTTCATATCAGCTCCATCTCCTAATTGATTTCGTGTTAATGGCCCAGGCATCCAAGACCTTGATCGGCCGATGTTCTTTTGGATTTTGTGTCTTTTTAGACTAGAGTTTAGTTTAGCCTAATAAAAAGAAAGGGTTTTGTCCGTTTCGCATACAACTTCAACAGGATTGTAGCTTGCTTGGTACCGATAGATTTAGTACGCCTTTGAGGGTCCAGAAATGAAGCCCCTCTGTATACCTCGAAGAAATTCACAAGTAAATTCTCACACCACTTATCTTGTACATCAAACCATGGCTTAAGATTCAGACTGTTCTACCCAGTCTCGTGTCGAGCACTCCACGTCTGCGCGACCTTGCTGCGAACTTTCGTCCAGCAGAAACGGCAGCATAACTTTTATTGCTCTCTCAAGCCCGGTGTCCTCCGATAATCAGTCCCCATACAGTGCTTTTCTTATCCCTACGATGTCAAAACAGATCTTGAAATAAAGTGGCAATGTCTATTGACGAACAATTCCGAAGGGATAAAATCTGGGGTTTGACGGCATATTCGCGCGAATTCCACGCAAGTAGACAACCTCAACTGGGATGCTAGACCGGTTTGCATTACAGGAGGATTCAATAGTATGACAAGACACACCGAAGGAGTATCTTTGACCGAATTAGACTGCCAGGCTACTCCGCACTGACCTCTGCGTCTTTGGGGGGGGGGGTATACATTCAAAAACGTTCTAGCCCATATTTCCAGCCCTAATTTTGTATTCGCTTCCTAAAGGCGATCTTAGCTGCATGCAGCAATGTCTCACTCCCCAAATGACTCGCATCTTGTTCAGATCAGGAAACAGATCGCTAGGGAGCTAAGCCGCATCAGGGCTATCGATGGTGGCGTATGTAATGCCGCCACGGATCATACGACCTTACATACCTTACATACCTTACCACAGGATCTGTATTTATAATACGATGTAATTCTCAACGTAGGGATTGTGCCGGCCACGGTTCGGTTGCAGTGGTTAATAGGACCCGGACCTTTTTTTTAATTCCTTTACTTACTGGTAGACACTTCTCAGGCATAGCATACCGAGACCAATGTCATTGATTTCAGGAGGAATAGTTGCCCCTTGGTGCCTTGGATATGTCCATCAATTGGGTGAGAAAGCCGCCCTTTCAGGGTGTTCCTGAACGATCTTAACCGACTAGCAGTTTGGCACTGTCTCTTACCTATATAGTAGCAGAAGACGAAGTTTGGCTGCACTTTTCATAGCAGCAGTAATCGTGATATAATGACTGACAATTGCGTCAGGCCACACAAAAGGCCTGGGTATGGTACTCTGGGTCACCCAATCAGTCTTTATGCGAATTATTTTCAGTTGGATTTCCAGCCTGATCTCAAATTACACCGGTATGAAGTGCGCGTTTCACGATCAGAGCCAGATGCGGTCGTGATTGTGAGCAGACAAGTAGTGACCCAGGTGATCCTCCAGCTTCTCAAGACGGAGCTTGTGCAGTTCCAGGAGAGCATTGCCTCCGATGGCTACCAGAATCTCATCTCAAGTCGCATCTTACCTTTCTATGACGGTCCCTATAATGTGGTATATCAGCATGATTGCTATCAAGTCACGCTACTTCCAGCTGGAATCCTTCAGTTTCCCCATTTTAATAAAATGCTCAGAGGTGATGCAAGGAACCAAGGGCCACCGCTGACCGAAGCACATATTCATGCGTTGAATATCATTCTGGGACACCAACCCAAATTCTCACCACACATCAGATCTGCCGGCACGGGAACTTATCTCAATCTCGAATCGCGGATGAGCCTAGGTTCAGGGCTACATATTCTCCGGGGACTATTCATCGTCGCTCGTGAAGCACAGGGCCGGCTGTTTGTCAATGCAGCCCCAAAAGTTGCAATCTGTTATGATGACTGCCCGCTCGACAAGATCATTTTGATGCACATGCACCAAAGTGGACCAGATATGAATAAAGTTGCTGCACTGCTTCGAAATCTCCGCGTTCAGCTTACGCACCTGGGCATGCGTAAACGTGCAGGAAAATTCGCGCCGCGGCTCAAAACAGTAGTGGGTTTGGCAGCGCCAGGAGATGGTTACAGTCTGGCATATCCCCCTAAGGTGCCATGCCTCGGGGCAGGAGCTAAGGAAGTCCAGTTCTTCCGCGAATCACGCTCACAAGGCCACGAGGTCGGGGACGTAACGGTTTTGGGAAGTCGAAAAAGAAAGCGACCTACTCCTAAAGGGTATATCACTATTTTCGAATACTTTCGTTCAGGTAAGAAAATGATTCGCGCCGTTACTAGCCTGGATTCTGACCGAATTACTTCATAGTCTATAATATTACTGTGAGCGATCCATGGCTTCCCGTTGTCAACGTTGGGACCCCCTCGAATCCTTCCTACTTGCCTGCTCAAGTCTGTCGGGTACTTCCTGGTCAGTCTGTGGCTGCATCTATAGCCGCCTCTCAGTCTCGTCAAGGCGCCCGTATCGATACATCTCGTCGTGGGACCAGAAGCACTGCGGTTTCTCAGATCACCTCAATAGAGACAGAGCTCTCAGATATCTTGGGCATGTCTCACCCCAATAGAGGAGCGAACTTGGTAAGTGGAAGTTTGAATAACCTGACAAATTTGGTGGCCAGCACTAACTCAAGCTTTCTATTATGTATATACTCAGACTTCATTCGGAATCACTGTTGCACCGAGCATGGCGAGAGTGTCTGGTCGCGTTTTGGACGCCCCTGCTTTAGAATATCGACAGGGACAGCGAGCCTCTGTGCGCGCAGGAGGCTGGAATCTACGTGGAATGAAATTTGCCGGGAGCACGTCAGTCTCCCAGTGGACCTATTTATGGCTTTCGACGCCCGGTCGCTCCCATGGTATAGGTCCAGAAAAAGCTCTCATGGAAGTCGCTATACGGAAGTTCCGCACACATCTGAAGTCACTCGGCCTCAATATCCCTGAGCCTAGTTGGCCGGGTATCTATGTCAGCGTGACTGATAGTGCTTTACGACGCGAAAGTGATGCCGACAAGCTAGCCCATGCTCTCGCGGCCATAGTCGAGTCATCAATGTCATTCCTACTTATTATTCTTCCACAAGCTGCAGAAGGTCTTTACAGCAGGATCAAGTTTCTTTGCGATGTTCAATATGGTATACGGAACGTATGCGTGGTGGCGGACAAGTTCCTTCGATCCAATGAACAATTCCTGTCGAATGTTGCTCTGAAGCTCAACTTGAAGCTTGGAGGGATTAACCAGAAGTTGCTTGCTCGGAGCCTTGACATAATAAATGACGGGAAAACTATGGTAGTTGGAGTTGATGTAACGCATCCAAATTCAGGGAATCTTCCAGCACGGGCTCCCAGCGTGGCCGCCATGGTGGCCTCTGTGGATCGTTACTTGGCGCAATGGCCAGCAGAGATATGCACTCAACCCGCCCGTCAAGAGCTGGTCACGCAGCTTGGTGTACTTCTCACCTCAAGGCTACATGCATGGCAGAGGCGGAACCATGGAAAGCTCCCTGAAAATATCCTGCTATACCGCGATGGCGTTTCAGATACACAATATGGGACTGTCCTCAGCGTGGAGCTCCCTCAGCTACGCAAAGCATGCAAAGACTTATACGGTAGCCTGAGTCTTAATGAGCCTCGAATCACTATTGTCATTGTGGGAAAACGACACCACACCCGATTTTTCACGCCCACGAGGACAGGTCAGCGCAATGGCCGGTCATTCCAAGACACCAATCCCCCCAATGGCACCATCGTTGATCACGGTCCAGCCATTAGCAGTAGGGTCTGGGACTTTTACTTACAGTCTCATACTGCCAGCCGAGGAACCGCTCGCCCTGCACACTACGTGGTGCTCCTCGATGAAATTTTTCAGTCCTATCCCAACGATCTGCAGGCTAGAGCCTCTCCTAATCCGGCTAATGCCATCCAAGCCTTGACCCACAATATATGCTACGTCTCTGGTCGCGCAACAAGGGCATCCAGCATCTGTCCACCTGTGTTTTATGCCGATCTTGCGTGCTTCCGAGCGCGCTTCTATGTGGAGGAGCTGCTTCGTCGATCCTCCCGAGACGCTGGGTACGTGTTTTCTCCGGATCAGCTGCAACTAACTTTGCATGAGAATGTGAAGGATACCATGTTCTATATTTGAGCGCGTGGGCCACGTAAAATTGTGCAGTGGCCTTTCGAGCAGTGGAGGTATGAGATTGGCAAACAAGTGTAAGGGTCATTAGAGTGGCATTTCTGCTGTAATGTTACCATGCTGTAAATTTCAAATTACCGTTCTTACCGTATGGCGTAAGCCGCCCGTTCTCCGCCGGCCGAATACGGAACGTGTCAGTTTCAAATCGGGGGAAGGGATAGACCCTCCCAACAATGACAGCAGCGAAACCGAACCTTTTTCAAACGTCATTTGAATGGCTCAGTTGCGATTAGTTAGGCATTCCTTACTACTAGCATTTTTAAGTCTCTGAGTTTAAAGCAGTTAAGATGAATTTCGTTGAAAAGAGGTTTGCAAACAATACTGTGGCAAAATGTTGTAAAACTAGATATGTCAGGAGCTCTAAAGTTCTCATTGGCTGGACCGGTCCGTCTAAAGTCCCCCCAAGCTCACGGCAGCTTTTATTGGTCGGGTCCTCCTTCCATCCGTAATAGGCAACTGCCAAAATACCCCCAAGTCTATCGGGCTCCTGCCAGTTAGGGCTTACGGTTGCGTTCCCTTTGAGTGCCAGAGGAGGTCATAGTCCCAGCCCCACAAGTGTCTCGATGTCAAGATTGCCTGTGCTCATATCTTTGCTGTCATGGCTCGCCAGATCCTATCTCAAATACTTGGCCCCATTGCATGCCTGCCCGCAGCTACCACCCCCTGCGATCCTTCGCTTCAGTAAGGCCAATCTAATAGATCGCCACTGTGGCTCAAATTTGGCTCTTGTGGGTGTACAGCACAAGAAATGTGCTGGTGGAGGGTTGGCAAGTTACTGGAATCAACTCAACATCTTAGCTATTCTTCCTCCTGCCATCGGAGTATTCTACTCCACATTTGATTCCTGCACCACGTACGAAATAAATCACGTACGAAATGTAGCATGCTTACCTTTATCGTTAACTTTCGTCTTGTCTCTCCACAATTGAGAACAGAAATAAATGCAAGACAACGCTGGACTATCACTCTAGTCCTCGTTTCTCCGCGGGATGAGGCTACGATTGATTATCCATTCCATTTTCCGAACTCATGGGATAATAGCCACCAACATCTAGCCTGAATAGACCTAGAACATACTGTCTCAGGCCCATTTCAGAAGCCCGGTAACATTCAGGGGCCTTTTACATCCATACCTGAGTCACATCGTCCCTGTCTTCACTCGAACGCTCCACTATCCATCCCTGGAGTCTTCATCATCAGAATCAAGTTCTCATGGAGAATCTCAGAGCATGGAGAAAGAATGAAGTCTTCCCAAACTAGGAGTAACCGTTTTCGGTCGAGGAGCTACTTTGCACACAGCAACGAGGACCCCTTGTAACATATCTCCACCAGAGCCGAAGGGAGCAGATGAATCTATTCCAACCGAAGGAGGTTTGGAATGGAGGTCTAGGTTCTCCCTGGGAGAAGAGAACGAGAACAGACCAGGCTTCAGGAACGTTGCATTGTTGGATCGACCTCTCCTCCTCGCAATTATGATCCAGAGACCTCTGTCAACGGTTATATAAGGGTCCCAGTATCCCGGCCAAGTCAGTCTCTCATCCATCCATCAATCATCCATCACTCCTAGCCATCACATCAAGCCTTCCTCACAGTTCTCTTTCAATTCCGATTTCTTCAATCACCAAGCCAAAATGCAGTTCACTCTCACCAAAGTTCTTGCCTTCGCCCTCGCGGTGGCCACCGGCGTTTCTGCTGGCGCTGTCGCTGATTCCCAGGCCATCAAGCAACAGACTGAGGGAAAGTGCGATATTGGCAACGTGTCTTGCTGCAACCCAACCAACGTCGACAAGACTGATGGCTTCCTCAACAACCTACTCGAGTGGGGTGTCGTCGGCAGTCTGGTCAACGGTCAAGGAAGCGCTTGCGCTCCGGTCAGCCTCATTGATGAGCTTGGTATTCTGGGTATGAGTGATTCTTTACATTCAAATCAAACCTTAGCCTTGAAAGATACATCACTGACATTTATGAACGCATGTAACAGCCCTCGTCAAGGATACCCCCGATGGACCGGTCTGCGAGAACGTCATTGCTTGCTGCCCTGGCCAGGGTGCTCAGGTACGTTTGCCTCTCAGTTTTCCTTCCTTTCCAGCTACATTGTTCTTTCTTGTCTCTAAGGTAGTTCTGTTTATGACTAATATGGCTGTTTCTGTGCAGTGTGTCGCTATCGGTGACGGCTCTGGCTCTGGCTCCGGCTACAGCGACTAAGCGGGCTCACGTCCCTCGTCTGAAATACGGTTTCAGTCTCGGTGACTGACATACTTGACTCAGGAATAATATGAAGCAAGCTCAACTCCAGATTTTGCTCTTTCCCGAGAAAAGTGTCTTGTTGGGCTGTGCCGGTGTTGATTGGACTCCATTGTTTGTTTAGATAAAGAATGCTTTAGAGTAGTTTATAGTGCAATTTCTTATAAGAAATTGTCACTTTAGTTTAGTCTCAATTATATGTGCTTTTAGTAATCTTTGTTTCTTGGATACTTGTATTGAGTGAGATCACATCTTAGAGAGCATTCGTAATGCATGGACGTCGCCTCGGTTTCTTGTGTGTAATGTAATAGCTTTTATCCAAGATACTTCAATAAGTACTTACAACTCGGCAGTAGTAATGATAATCTAGTAGTTGCGATTATATTATCGAAAAGATGCACTTCTTTGGTTGCAGACGAAATTTGCCTTGTGAGCTATAGTTAAAACACCACTGAGATACAACCTGTTATAGCCAAACATCTTTGAATATTCGCGAAAGCTTTATCTCGGTATATTATGTCTGGTGTCATATGTAGTAATAATGTCAGAGTGGAAATAATATACTGCATATATATATATTCAGCACCACAACTTGGTACATGCTCTATTTTCCAACTCAAGTACTAAACCATCTCTGCATGTCTGTTCTTTGTCAGTACGTAAAAACGTTCCTTCAAGTCTACACATACTAATTATGCTTTGTGTATAGTGGTAGAGCCTGGATAGTATACCTGTTCAGGAAAATATATTCTCACAACAGGAACAGAGGGGGACATCAGTCGTATCGCACGAGTGCAGATCATTTAAATGAATATGTTAGGACTTGACAATAAACAAATGAATAACAGCTAGGCTCATCTCTCATGGGAAGTGTGGTTTTTGGAATTGAGTAGACTATTTAACTATCCCATTGGCTGTCTATGCATGCCTGAGGTATTGTCGTTCAAGTAGTCTTTAGGGTATCGGCGTACAGATATACAAGCTGACTACTAGGCACTAAGTTCTGATTGACGAGACTATACACAGCAGCACCCTTCGGTCTGCTTCACCAAACACGAGCAAACAAGAGCTACATTTGATGACCTCTGTATGTTTGGGGCCTGAGGCTTTAACGTTCAGCCCCACGTGATGTCTAAGACATCATTGATGTGCCTGAGGCTGCGAAAAGGGCGTCGTGGGGAAGAAGTCCTTCTCGAATGCTATGGAAAGATTGAGTAGATATCATGATGATTTCATATACACCATGCTTTTCTAGAATCTCTCAGAAAAGTCTTCCTGCTGCCCTGTGAGGCGAAGTGTGGCAAAAAGTGGCGTAAGCGGATGCCGGGGTGTGGAGGTGTCTTTTGTAAAGGATGGATACTGATACGGGCCGAATCTTGCCTCCGCGTATCTCATTGATCGGCAATCCCACCGCCTGCAGCTTTCTGCCCCTTTTGTACCCCATCAAAATCGCGCACTTGACCTATGATCGACCATCTCTATCAGCCAACTCTTTGTACTTGAAAAATTTCTGTCAACGAGATGATAAAAGCAAGAAGGGGATAATACAGGATCCACTGCGCCCCGCGCAGCCCCTGCGGGGTACAAAGGACAAAGAAGGAATATTTTGCGATCACAGAAGTAGTGGGCTGGCAGAATTCAGAGATCCGCTGATAACGCTAGCGCTTTGTTTTGCACTGTGCCAAAGTAGGAATTTTTTGCGATATTGATGGACTGGCAGAATGCTGGGGCCCACTGATACAACTCCAAAGTACGGAGTACTAACGGTCTTTATACTTTATAGACATGTCCAAAGGGACAGCATTGTGACATAGTGGCCTTGTCATTGCTGGTCATTGCCACAGTGAAAGCGAAGGTCGGTGATTTACGAATCCTTTGCACTTAAGTAACTGATAATGCTGGAAATTATCGGATTTTCCGCTACTATAGAAGTGGAAGTAGGAAAATCAATTGAGAAGCATATCCATATGATGTAGGATGAAAGAACAATAGTAGACAGACTCGTAGTCTTGTGTTCCTTCTGCAGGACAAGCGTATGATGCTAGTCAACAGTAAAGATGAATTGCCGTAAGACTAATCGGTTGAGGACCTTGAGATGCCGACAAACACTATAAGCAACCGTCAATAAGCACTAATTGAATCCGCTCATGATCACAGACAAGCTACTTGTCATCTGCTGAAATATGTGATTGGTCTGAAGTGATCAGCGAAGTTCTTCAGTTGTCAATTGGGATTGATAATAATGTTGTTTCCAATTCGGTTTGTGTGTGTGTGTGTTTGTTGTGGTGGTGGGTCTCGAAGATCTCTATGATAAGAACCAGAGTTGGGACTATCGTGGACACCCCACGTTTTCCGCAATGACTTTCCCCTTGGATGTGGGCTTACAGCTCCGACGGGGTTAGGGGAAACTCCGCGGGGTTGAAGTCGGCCGATACTGTTTAGGGGTATCTGTCTACTCCATAGCCTTTCTTGTCATCTACTGTTTCAAGCAGGTGGGCAAAGGGATCAGAGTTTTCATCTATTAATAATTATGTAGGGATAGTCAGTCACCTGACATCCTCTTTAATTGAATTTCGGAGTTTTAATAAGGTTGGATGCCTGGTGATGCCTGATAATGCCTAGTTCAACAGGAGCTTCGTAATTAATCGCTTTCTCAATAATTGATTACGAACGGGACCAAAAGTTACTATAGGGAAGACGTTGAGCTGGATATCTTGGCTCATTTCCACCGCGGTCCTTGTACTTTGCACACCTCAGAGAAGGAGAGGAATATTTCCAAGCTCACCGAGAGCCATTGAAACACCGACCAGGTCCTCGAGGGGCCAGAACAAGCAAAATAAGCCAGAACAGCCCGATCAGCCAGATCATGGAGGGTCGGGGCAATTAAAGGGGGTCAGGTGATGCAGTCAGGTGGCACATGTTCGGTATCAAAAGGGGCAGGTGAGATATGAAGTATCAGAAAATCTCCCAAGACCTAAGGAAAAAAGAAAAAAATCTCTGATGGCCACCCGCACTAAAAGCTGACCCCGGACAAAGTACGTTATGCATCTTGGTCGGGATTGATTTTGGACTGGTCAGGGGCTGAGAAATCCTGGAGCATCCCGCGGCTGCCGACCGATGATCACCTGATGGTCTAGAATTGTTCTGCTTTATAGCCCTTAATCACTTGGTCCTACATACAGTAATACTCACTGTACTCCGTAGCTATCCAGAGCTATCTACTTTGTACAAGTGGACTTGCTTTAATTAAATTAAAAATGTGCAGGGATTAAGGTTCGTCCGAGAGCGTGTCCGGTGATGCCGGCAGCCCGCGTGTGCGGCGCGACCGAAAGAGTTGATCTGGTTAATCTGCTTTGGCTCACCTGCATTATGATTCTATCTACTGCGTATTGTCGTTCAATGTTGCTACTGTGTCTTCTCTTCCCCCACGCGCCGACCATTCGAATTTTTATTATTCTGGAGCTTCACCGGAATTCCCGCCACCGCGGTTCATCTTCCAATGGGTCGGAATGGAGCCAATTGCTCGTCGAATCCTCCCTCCTTCTTTGTGCTCCATCCAACTGGGGCCACACCCCCCCGATCCACCATGGATCCAGTCCGCGGCTTGCTTGGACAGCACCGGTCCGAAAAAGCAAGGCTACCGGTCCATAATCCATCTATTCGAGGGCTATTGGAAGTTTACAACGCCACCGCATGATGTAATACTATTCCCGGCAGACTCGGCGGCGATCAGAGCGATCGGCGGTCAAAACCGGCGGTGACCCTGCGAAGCTCCAGAAGCTCTCCTTCAACATTTTGTTTCTCATTCCCCGGCCAGCTTTGAAATAACTTCCCTTGCTCTCCCTCCCCCTTTTCTACCCTCTTCTCCTCCTTCTTCCTCTCCTCCTCTCCTTTCTCCTTCATCCTCCCATACACAATGGGTCCCCTCAAGCTTAACACCGCGAATTTGTCGCAAATCGTGGCGGCAGGTGCCGGCCGCGTTAAGGTCCCGACTTACCGGCGCGGTCCTGCCCTCAAGGAAGGAATTGTCCATGTCGGCGTGGGCGGTTTCCATCGCGCGCACCTGGCGGTCTACGTTGACCAGCTGATGCAGAACCATGGCGTGACAGACTACGCTATCTGCGGTGTTGGCCTTCAGCCCTTCGATTCCGCTATGCGTGATGCCCTGGGCTCCCAGGACAACCTCTACACCGTCATTGAACGTTCGGCCAAGGGCAGCTTTGCCAATGTCATTGGCAGCATCAATTCTTACCTCTTTGCTCCTGATGATCGCGAAGCCGTCATTGCTAAGATGGCGCACCCGGATACCCGCATCGTGTCTCTCACCATCACTGAGAGCGGTTACTACTACAACGAGAACACCCACGAGCTCCAGAGTGAGCACCCGGACATTCAATTCGACTTGGACCCCGCCAACGAAAAGGCCCCCCGTACTACCTTCGGTTTTCTCTACGCTGCCCTCGCCCGCCGTCACCAGCAAGGTCTCATGCCCTTCACCGTCATGTCCTGCGATAACATGCAGAAGAATGGTTCCATCACCCGTCACATGCTCGAGTCTTTCGCCCGTCTCCGCAACCCCGAAGTCGCTCAATGGATTACTGATAAAGGTGCTTTCCCTAACGCTATGGTCGACCGTATTACTCCTCAGACGTCTCCCGCCGATAAGGAGTCTCTCGCGAACACCATGGGTATTGAGGACTCTTGGCCTGTCGTCACCGAACCGTTCATGCAGTGGGTCATTGAAGATCAGTTCTCCGACGGCCGTCCGCCCTTCGAGAAGGTCGGCGTCCAAGTGGTCAAGGACGTGCACGCGGTCGAAGAGTTCGAGAAGCACAAGCTCCGTCTTCTGAACGGCAGTCACTCCGCCATTGGATACCCTGGTCAGATGGCAGGCTTCAGCTACGTCCATGAGGTCTTGGAGAACCCGGATTTCAACAAGTTCGTCTGGCAGATGATGCAGGAAGAGGTCAAACCGTCCTTGCCTGAGATTCCTGGTGTCAACATCGATGAGTACTGCAAGACCCTCATGGAACGTTTCTCCAACCCCACCATCATGGACCAGCTGCCCCGTATCTGTCTCAACGCATCCGGCAAGATCCCCCAGTTCATCATGCCCTCGATTGCCGAGGCTATCTGGGTGAACGGCCCCCTCCGCCGTCTGGCCTTCGTCGCTGCTGCTTGGTTCCGCTACATCAATGGTGTTGATGACAAGGGTAACACCTTCGCCGTCGAGGACCCTATGCGTGAGGAGCTCCAGGCCAAGGCCCGTGCTGGTGGTACTAAGCCCTCCGAGCTGCTGAGCATCACGAGTCTGTTCGGTGACGATCTGCGTAACGACAAGCGCTTCATGCAGGAGATCACCAATGCTATGGAGGACATTGCTCGGGACGGCATCTTGAAGACGCTTCCCAAGTACATTAATTAGTCGCTTCGAAAAGGAAGCGGTGTAATTAATCTCCTTGCCGGTGTTGAATTTTTCTACGATTAGGGAATGTTTGGGACTGCAAGCGATATTTGAACTTTTTTCTTGGGTTACATGTGTCATGCGGGTGCGGTTTTTTACAAAAAGGGATGTTAAAGGATAGATAATGATAGATTGATCTAATGCTATGTTTTGGGATTCGGGCCACGTCATAAACTGACGGGCCAATGGTTATGGTACTCACTTCATTCTATTGACATTTAATTCCCTCCCCTGAGCTGATAGAGAATCATGAAGATACAATATTCCGTAAACTCAAATCCTACTACAGAGGTATATGCTATCCAGGTGACTCCAGCGTCCGAGCCACTCAAGGAATGCTACTATAGTAATAGCAACGTGTACTCTGTAGCTCTTGAGTAATGAGTTTCCCGACCGACCATCTACTTCCCGTTACCAACCACCACCAACAATCCCATCACCACAACAAACCTTACGCCGCAGTAGGTTGCTAGCTAACTAACAGCGTTAGCACAATTCTCGCCCATTACCTAGGACCATAGTCCTGGAATAGAAAGATTAATCCTCGGCCCTTGACCGCCCAAGCTCATAGATAATCCTTTGCATCAATCACATGGTCGGCCGCCACCAACTCTTATGCAAGATGACCTGCACCCTTTTGTCTTTATCATCTGCATAACAATCCTCCGGCATCAAGAACACGTAACCAATCCAAATCATCATTGCTTGGCTTGACGTATGTATGTGCGAGATGTCTGACACGCCAGATTGCACCGACAGATTGGATGAAAACTTAGATATGACATGCTGCAGAGTGCAGCAGTAAGCAAGAGATACCTCAAGAGATACTGACTACTCATTACTACCAACTTAAAATTCAATCTGATTCAAGGCCACGTATCCCTCCATCCGACTGACTCGCCAACAGCCAGTCAGCCAGCCCCTCTCATCCCTTGATGGGAAGGGAAGGGATGGAGATAGAATTAGAAATAGAGTACAATAAGCCCCTTCCGAGATTACCGAGATTTAGCATACTATGCCAAATACAACCACAGGACATGACCTACCTTATCTAGCCAGAGCTAAAGAGGTTCTACGTATCTAACTATGGCTTACTCTACTTGACCAGGATATAGCAGAGGCCAACAAAGACCCGCCTCACCTCAAACAGTTCCCCTCACAGTATCCTGGAGAGAGGGTACCTAAATAACCGCGCAGCACCCAACTCTCCAGTGAATTAAGAACCGAGCAGTTCTCATGGCTAGACCCACGGTTCCGTAGTTTGATTACCAGTGAATACTAGCATTAACGCTGATACCCTGTGCCGTGCTCCGCTATTTACATACTTTTCCAGCCTTTTAACCCTCCGCAATGCCGCTTTTCCCATAGATGAAGCCCAAAATCAGCTCGATTTTTGTCGTCAAAAATGAAATTTTGCGGTCATAATTCTATAAGTGCCGTTCTATACTCAAGAACGGCAAGGTGGCCGAGTGGTTATGGCGTTGGTTTTAGGTTTAACTATCCAATCACCAATTCGAAAGAGCGTGGGTTCGAATCCCATCCTTGTCATTCCTTTTTTGTCGGTTGATATTCATATGTACTTTTTGCCCAAAATACATTTATCATTCTCCTGTTTTAGTGTTTGATAGTCCTCTTTTTCCCCACTTGCAGGCTTATTTCTAGGCTAAATACATACATAGTATTCGGTGTGTATGTTCGTCAATGTTAGGGCAGACTACGCAGGCGTCTGGGATGGAACAAAGCTGCTTCGCTGGATTGCGGTAGAGGAATATGGTCCTTGTGTGATTGCTCACGGGAAATCACTTAGTACTTTGTATTCTGTTTCGGAAGATTTATTTATGAATGAGAAGTATAGTAAGAACGCCATACTGTTCTCTATTTGCACTCGTCAATAAGTTCGGGGGTCTGGTCAGGAAACATACAGCGCTCCGTGCTAATCATGTGTTAAATCCACTAGCAACTTCCAAAAGTAACATCAGAAGATAGGCTATCATATCTATCGTGTGAACGCAATTGCCGCTCGCCTTTTTAGAGAATGTCAACACTAACATCGCTCAGGAAGGCGTTGGCACAATGCTTGTCCATGCCTGTCGATAGCTACTCCAGTTGTGTTTTGCCGATTAAAGTCAATCTTCTCACCCTCGGTGAGTGAAAGGAGATAGTTTAGTATACTATCATCGGACTTCATGGAGACAGAATGCAAAGCATTCCGCCCATCTTCATCGGTGGAACTTACATCGACATTGTTCTCGATCAGCATCAGTGCCACAGAGATGGCCCAAGCAAGCTTAGTGTAATGGTATATATTCATTCTCTGACTGAAGATCGATATCTTCACCTTCGGCACTCAGCTTCTTGGCTGTCTCCAGTTCATTATTGATGCTGAAATGACATAGTGGCATATGTCCAGTCGCGGATTCTGCGTCAAGATCAGCTTTTAGGATCTTGGCCACTTCTTTATGACCATCCTTGCAGGCATAATGCAAAGGTCTCATCCGGTCCATTCCTGTGGTCGATAGTGGCATCTTAATCAATTAGCGTCCTAACCACCTCCAGTCCACTATACAGGCATATGTGAAGCAAAACGGGTCCCGGACTGACCTGGCATTATAACGGCCGGGTACTTGGAGTAAGACAATACTCACTCAGTAAACGACCCTTCAGAGGCTTGTATTCAAGCGCGGGGCGCTTCGTAATCAGAAGGTGTCTTTCGTCTTCATCTATGTGGACTGGAGCTCGCTTGCCTCTGAGCATAGCGTGGTCACCACAAATACTGGGCTATTACAATGAGTATACTGCTGTGGTAGCACAAGATTTGGATACCAGAAAACCTATATAAAGGCTCAACTGCTCTCCCCTTTGTCCCCTTTTCTTTTCAATGCAATCAACTATACCAACATCCTAAACAAGTCAATCCCGGTTTAATCATTGAATTCCAGCCCTGAAGATGCAGTTTCAGTTCTCCACCATTCTTCTGGCCCTCGGCCTTATCAGCTAGGCTGCTGCCCTTAACTGCTACGCCACCCTTAACCTTTGCAATGAAGAGTGCGGCGACGGCGAGTACTCTTGCTCCGAGACCTCTGGTGCTTCTGCTAGCACCCCATACTGCTGTGCCTAAACACATCACCGATGAATACTTTTGTCCTGATCTTACTCAGAAAACACGAACTTACTCATGTGCGTCCAGAACCTGCTTTCAATTGGCTTTGCAACATAGCAGACAGGACTATTCTGCAGGGGCAAATGCTCAATCGACGGATGCAAATAGGAATGAATGGAACCTCTTTTCGACATGGCTTCAACCTGTTGTATCTAAAGCGATATCCATGATTGACAGGTTTCACTTCATACACCTTGTCATTTAAAACAAATTTATCTGCTTATTACTTCAATGCCGTTCTAGAGGTGTTGTGGTATGGACTATATACTATTGGGAACCCGGATGACTCCCATACCATTTAGGTGGGACTAAACGTAGTGCAACCCGTCATTATATATAAATATCATCCAACCCAGTGTACAAGAAACCAACACATCTATACCTATCATCTTCTCGTCGTCAAGTTGGCATAGGAGTATTTGGGTCTCCTCTACACCGGTCAGGAATATTTTCGAGGTTACCAGACACCTGCTACGTCGGCGAACCACTTTGACAAACAGGACATACCCAAGGTCATTGCAGCAGTTCTGAAGACTGTCTCTTAGTTTATATAGCAAAAGAAAAAGGCTTCAATCAACAAGGCCTGCTGGCCCAATGGTAAGGCGCTTGACTACGGATCAAGAGATTGCAGGTTCGAATCCTGCGTAGGTCATTTATTTTTGTCTTTTTTTTTTTTTATCCCGCTCCCCATTACGAGCTGTTGATGGATGTATGTGACCTTGAAGTAGATTTTACTGTGCGTTCCTTGTTTGCATGGTTGCGCTTCTCCCATTTATATACGTCGCATATTATATTCACACCCCACTTGAAACCATGAGTGGTACTATCCGGCTGCCAAACCACATAGTTGTTCTTATGCGCGAACCTACGCATCAAGATGTCACATCAGCAAAATGGTTATTATTAGATTATCATTAAGTGGAGTCGGTCACTATAAGTATACAAATACAAACATTCCAGTCCTAATCGTACACACAACAACTATACCACCCCCCGCATAATCCCCGGCTGAATCTCCTCCAACATATCACTCGACTCGTCCCACACCCTTTTCTGCGTCCTCTTCCCCTCCTCACTCGTCACAAACGACGATAATTCTCGCGGACACACCACTCCATTCGACATATACTGTCCATGACTTTCCCTTCCCGCTGCTGCAGCCGCCACCAACGTCCTGCTCCCCACCTCCAACGTCCTCCCCAACAACCGCAATACAATCCTAACGACCACATTATCCATCTCCCTGGATAACTGCGACTGACAAAGTCCCGGATTCAGACAATTCACCACGATATCGTCATCCCCGATACGATCCGCCAACTCCCTCGTCAGCAACACATCCAATAACTTCGACGTGCGGTACCGCTCTGCCATCGTCCCATAGTACCGATCCGGCTCATCCAGCGCCTCAAACACACTCACCCCTTTCTCTGCGGGCGCATTCCTCTCGGGAAATTTCGTGAATGCATGGACCTCGCTCGCCACTATCGACAACACAGGAGTGTGTCCTTCTTCCCCCTTCTGTTGACATAGCCTCCTCGTCTCCCTCAACTTCGGTACCAGTAGCACCGCTAACAGAAACGTCGAAATGACATTGACCGTGATCGTGCGCTCATGACCTTCTGCCTTGGAATACTGAAACGTCGCGAGACCCG
This sequence comes from Aspergillus piperis CBS 112811, assembly GCF_003184755.1. Lineage (NCBI taxonomy): Eukaryota > Fungi > Ascomycota > Eurotiomycetes > Eurotiales > Aspergillaceae > Aspergillus > Aspergillus piperis. The sequence continues at coordinate 557,404 of NW_020291609.1, forward strand.
CGTTGCAGAGAAGGATATCAAGACGGTCGAGCGTAGTCGTTGCGCGCGTAGCAAACGCGCGGACGGAGTCGTAGGAGGCCAAATCTAGGGGCCAGACTTCGATGGTTTGAGGGTCGCAGGTGGGATGGGCATTGAGGATCTCGGCACGGGCAGATTCACCAGCGGAGAGGTTGCGGACGGCGAGGATGAGTTTGCCTATGGGGCCGGAGGCGATGTGATGGGCTGCTGCTAGGCCGAGACCGGTGTTGGCGCCGGTTATGATGACGGTGCGGTTGTAGAAGGGTAAGGGAGGGGGTGGGAGAGAGGGGGTGACGAAGAGTTGATTGTAGAGAATTGTCGCCATTTTGATTGTTGTTTCGATTTGATGATTACCGAGGATGAATTGGGGCAGAGATGGATGGTATATAAAGGTGGTATGGTGGTGATATCATGGAATGATGGAAGACGCGAACAACATGTAGATCATTACCAGCAACGGATATACCGGTCTTTGGGTCAAAAAGTGCGCGATAAAGTGCGGTGATAAGCCGGGTTTAAGGTCCTAGCAGGTCTTTATACACGTGGTGATGTCAAGAGTGGGGCGGGTTTGCTCAGAATCAAGGACAATCTTTGTGAACAGATATTAGATTGATAAGTTTGAAAAGAAAGATACTTTTAGCCTCGTTTGATACGATATCAGATGATCCTGTACCAGGCACCCGTTTTCTTACAACCGTCACGGGCCACCATGACTCACCTGCATAGATGCCTGGTCATAATACACATTTAGCTCGCAAATGACATCGATGAGTTATTGAGCCTCAGACTAGACCCTTTCAGTGCCAGTTCAATAGCTTATTCTTTTCTGACGTATGCGACTTGTCATTTATGGTTATCTCGGCAAATCATTTTAACGACGTTGAATACCCTAGATAAGATCAATGCACAGTTTACAAGTTATAGAGGAGTTTGAATATACCCAAGGACATCACAAGCAACTTATATGGTCTCCGTTGTTGTTGTTGTTTCAAGACGATGAATGCATGCTTCGGGGTCAACTACCCCGTTGCGGTCGGAGTTGATGCGATCGGTTAGCCGAGGACTTTAACCGGCGGGGCAGAGAACACCGAGCTATTAAGCGGACAACCGATTCCAATTTAAATGAACTTCAACTTCCTTTCATACTGATCGCAGCTCAAATATACACCGAATAAGTCATAGTCGAGGTACGTATGCCTGCTGTAGCCTGGAGCACTCCCAGCGGAATTATGTACTAACAATCTACCCAGGATCATTACCACTATGCCCTTCGAAACCGCCATTACCTCCACCCTCCGGGGCTCTTCCACCGCCCTTGGTTTCTGGCTCACGTATGTTCATCCACAACCAGTACTCTTAGCCCTTCCTATCACAATGAACTAACCTCAATTCGATGAATGCAGCCTCCCTAGCGCCGCTGTCGCCAAGACCATCCTGCACGGCCAGCCCCCCAGCCCAGGCCGATTCAGCTGGGTCCTAGTAGACGCCGAGCACGGATTAATCTCTGACCGCCATTACTATGAGGTTAGTAAACCTGCGATTTATCCAATGCAGTGCTTCGATTAACCGATAATAGCTTTTCAACGCCATTGGCTCCGAAGACGTAAGCCCGATCGTTCGGGTTCCCTGCGCAGAGGAATGGATGATCAAACGGGCGCTGGACGCCGGTGCTCACGGAATCATGACTCCCATGTGCCATTCAGAAGTGCGTATCCAAATTCCCTAATAGATTCTATCCAAATTCCCTAATAGATTCTGGATCAAGTCAGAGGGAATGCTTTTTAACAATTTGAAATAGGTTGAAGCCGCCAAAATCGTCCAATGGACCAAGTACCCACCCCTTGGCACACGAGGCTACGGCCCCATGTTCGCACCGCACGCATTCCCCGGCGTCGCGCCTGGTGAAGAGTACGACGAGGGCTCGCAAACAGGCACTATTGTGGTTGTGCAGATTGAGTCGAAGGCTGGTCTTGAGAATGTAGAGAAGATCGCTGCTGTGGAAGGCATCGATGTTCTGTTCATTGGACCCTTCGATTTGGCGAAGCAGTTGGGTGTTACGAGGGGCGGGGAGGAGCATGAGGCGGCTATTCAGCGGATTTTGAAGGCTGCACATGCAGCAGGGAAGAAGGCCGCTATCTTTTGTACGGATGGCAAGGACTCTCGGGTGCGCGCGGAACAGGGATTCGATATGATTTCGGTGATTACGGATGTGGGGGTCTTCAGGGCGGGGATGCTGAGTGAGTTGAGGACTGTTACGGAGGGGCGGTAATTTGGGATCTGGTAATGATAGAGATGTAAATGTTCGACTACCAGGTTGAAGTAGAGATAGCTAATCATTTCATTATGGCTCTTCTATATGATCGCTATCTTATCACTGTGTTGGAGCTTGGGTTGGGTGGTAGCTGTAGCTGAGGTCTTGGACACATGCGAGTTTACCACACGTATGTGTCCTCTGGCATGTGAATTCCATCGTTGATGGATGCGCTCTTTTGGCTAGGATTAGCATTCTGCCTATGTCTAGATTTGAAGCCGGAATACATACCATCGCTCTACCACCATCAACCAAGAGGTAGCCTCCGGTCATGTAGCCCCCGGCTTTGGAACTCAGCATCAGACACGGTCCGACAATCTCTTCGGGATATCCAGGGCGCCCTGTTCTATTAGAGCTGCATTATGCAAGGTGTTGGGCAAGTCACGTACCGGCAGGAGCCCGTTTAGCAGCACCTTCTGAGACGGGATTGAGGTTTTCCGCGCTGCCAGTGGTATCAGCGAACGTCATCTCGCTGGGGAAAATTCCGGGGCAGATGCAGTTAACGCGGACTTTCATACTAATGTCGTTGTTAGGAAGAGTATTTGGAATCAAGACTATCATAGTTCCAAGTCTGTTGCAGCAATGGATAAGCAGAGAATAGACACATACGGAGAAAATCTACCAGCCAGGAGCTTCGATACGTGAAGAGCTTTGAGACAGAGTTAGCTAGCGTAGAAGGAACGAATGACCGGCGATTAAGCGTACCTGCAGCCTAGAATGATTGTTAGCAGTTTGACCCCGATGTACTATTATTCATGGAAGCACTTACTTTCGAAGCACCATAAGTCACCGTTCCCACGGTCCTATTTATATCTTAGTTTCCAGAACTAGCTTTCCATAGGACATATCAATAGCGTAACTCACCTCTGGTTGGCAATCCCGGCCAAGGAAGCAATCACAATCACGCTGGGGTCCGAAGACTTTCGCAGCAGCGGGAGAAATCCCACAGTGGTGAAATAGACTCCACTGATATTGACTGTCCACGTCACCCATTAGCTATTTCTGATATTCTATAGACAGAAATGCACACCATTATTGGTTGTGGTAAAGGACTCGCTTGATTTTATCAGCATTGCACCTCATCGAAGTGAAAAATGCGGAAACTTACTCGTCGACACTTTCCCACAGCCCCTTTTCAACAGCGTCGGCTATTCATCTATGAGCAAACAATGCAGCCGTAAAATACACGAGACAGGTAGCCATACGATCATTGGGATTCCAAGGAGGATAGTCCGTCTTCCCAGGCAGACCAGCATTGCTAATAAGCACATCAACCTGTGAGACATTAGTTAGCACATGCTTCTAATCTCATCGGATCCCATCATCTGCGTACATGTTCCTCCTTCTGCTTGATTTGTTCAACAAGTTGGGCACAGCCGTCTTTTGTGCTCACATCGCCCTTGATTCTAGAGACATGTGTCATCAGTTTTCATTCCAGCCTCAATGGTGATTGTAGACCAGGGAAGCGACTAACGGTATAACTTGTCCACCGAGTGTCGCCCTTCCACGTAGTTCTTCCGCAGCCTTCTCAAGGACTTCAACACGACGTCCCGTGATGTAGACTTTGGCACCATTGGTAGAAAAGCCCTCCGCGATCGCTGCAATGGACTCAAAGTTAGATCCTAGACTCCGGAATTTATGATTCTAGCTTGCCTTTGCCGAGTCCGGTGCCTCCGCCAGTGATTACGACGATCTATGTCTTTATTAGACATGGTTACTAGCATGATTGGGTTCATACGTACCTTGTCCTTGACACCGAACAGGTTGGAAAGCTGGAGAGACATGGTTTCGCGGTTGTATTGGATAGCTGTGAAGAGATTTAGGTAGCCTCGAAAGAGTCTATTGTGATTGCCTTGTTTTTATAATGACCACGATAGATGGACAGAAGTTGATTATTGAACCTTCCAGATAAGTGACGACGAGGGCGTGGTGAGCCGCGGGGTAGATAAGCGCCGGAGTTCAGCCGAAGCGTGCTCCAGCCAGTCATGGACGTGGTAGATTCTAGGGGTGACACATAAAAGTAGCCGCAACCTTGAGTGAGCTCTAATAAAACAAACACAAAAGATCCAGTAGCAGATGATTCTACGATAGTTTACTCTGGTGATAGTCCCCACATAGAGAATGAGCCTCCGCCGTACGTGATTTTTGGAAAGAGAATCAAGTCATAATTTCGTAATTTTTCATACATCGTAATGAATATCTACAAGACCATGAAAGAGACCGTAGCCAGGACAATAAGAAAGACTAAGCCCTGCCTATCAGACCCACCCATCATCGACAAACTGGCCGCCGACTCAGCAGTATGATTGGCAGACCCATTGACAGCTGTGGGTTCGTCGCCCAGCCCCAAAGGCAAACCCTGATAACTGAACGTTAGATTCTGCGGAATGGATGTGTTGTAGCACTGGCCGTTCGCAATGTCTAGATTTGTCAAGTCATCAGGATGCAAGAAGAACATGTAGTTCGACTGGTTGAGCTTCTCAAACCCAGACGTATCGTATGGGAATTTGTCTCCGGAGTCAGTGGCGCTAGTGTTCCGAAGAAAGATACATTGCACTTGGCCTGGAAAGTCGGTCGCCATTTCTGGGTAGTCACGCATGACGTCGCTGTTGCTGGTGTCCGCGATGAGGATAAACTTGCGCTGCGGAAATGTCTCAAACACCTTTTTCAGCAGAAATTTGCGGATGGACAGGGTGGCGGAGACGTCGCTAAAGTTGAGGGGACGGGTGTCGAAAGACCCGCCGGGGTAGTTGTCATAGATGAACTGCATGTAGTTTCGGGTGACTTGTTCAGGAGTCGTCGTCTGTAGTGTGGTGGTGAGTACACAGCAACAATACAATAAGGGACATTTGGTAGACTAACTAGGTAGTGAAAGTGCAGGTTGGGGAGACTGATCGACCAATTGCGATAGATGTCCGGCATATTCTCCCATGGCCGGAAGGGACGTGCGAACGAGTTGAGTAATCCTTGCTCGGGCTCATAGATTTTGGTGACTCGTAGGATGTCATCGATGTCCGAAACGACAGTGAGCCCGATCGGAGGCACAAGATAGGCTGTGCTGTTTCCAATCGTTGCGCCCTCCACGTGAACGTTGAGTCGTTGTATCGCCGAAGTTTCATTACCTGCTGTCAAGCCGTTACTGGAAATTGGGACGAAGGTGTCAAAGTCACCTTCGACCGTGGTGTTGTAGGGCAGAGTGAGGTCTTGGGTGCCGCCAGTGGTATTAGAGGATCCACCGCCGCCTGGCTGTCCGCTTGATCCCTGACTCGGTGCAGGCTCTAGGTGGATCGTGTTTACAGCGACGTCAGGTTGCTGGACGACTAATATTTCGGCTGTTAGATTCCGGGCCTGTTTCTGCTCGGATTCAGAAAGGTCGGATATGCTTGTATTGCCGAGGAATACATCAGCCAAATCATTCAGATCGGAGATGGAGGTGTTGGGCTGCTTGTAGACATTTCCGTGAAAGCGAACGTTCCAGCCCGAGTTGGTCCAGTTGGCATATGGGTCGATATTCAACACATTGGTGGGCAAGGCTGCCAACTCAGCGCTGTTCAAGCCCAAGGAGCTCACCACTGCATCTCCAGTGGGGAAACCCTGGAAGTAGTTGGGCACACCCGATGCGACCCAGGAGGGTAGGTCGGATCCCAGGCCAGAAAGGATGCTGTTAATATCAGAATCGACGTCACTCAAAATATTTCGACCAGCAACTCGTGAAGGGTGATGCTGAACCGGCGAAGGTGTGATGACGGGCTCGGGCGGAGCGACATTGTTGACGAACGCTGTGGGCGCTGGGATCGCGGCGACAACTGAAAGAAGAGCTGCCTGGAGCAAGGCCTGACAGGCAAAGCTTGACCTGCTCATTTTGATTCTCAAAGTGGTGGGGATAGACCTTTTGGCGCAGGAATCAGAGTAACATGGCTGTCTCTATTGTTAAATAACAACCAGAACACCCACCGACGTCATAGCCGTGCAGATCACTGGAACCCCAGGGCCACACAAGCGATTCATCCATTGGGTCTGGACGGCAAGACCCTGACCCGCAGTTAATTAACATATTCGTGCGACAAACCAGATTTCTGAATCAGGGACAGATCAGGGTCTTCATGCGTCATGGTCCTGGAGACGTGTCCACCACATGGAGCACTGCCGGTGCTCACCCCCGTTGCGTCATACTCAGATGGTACGCGATTTTCAATATTCCACTACTGTTCACTAGAAATAGCCGTAATTTCCATGGAGACTACCGTTATATCGTGAATAGCATACTGGCAAGATAGAATTAATCGCCTCCGTCGCGTTATTATTATATAGGTAGCTTGAAATGGCATACCTTGTCTTGTGTCAGTTTAGTCCGACAGGTTCTTAATCACAGTACCTTGCAGCAGGTGGTAATCTGCGTGATCTTCAAAACATTCGAATTCTTACCAAAATAAAATACGAAGAAAGTACATTTTAAGTCGGTTCGGATGCAGATCCGATCGATGGTTTGTCGCTCCAGTGTCCACATTGCTCTCTCCCATGGCGATCGAAAGCCGGAGTCCAGCAGCGGAGAACTATTATTGGAGAGAAGGACGAGAAAGAAAAAATTCACCCAAAAATATTGAATTAGAAAATAAAAAATAGAAAAAAGTATAACTTGACCAAAATAGAATTCTGCTGGCTTCTATAAGCGTATGTAGTCGAGAAGGACACAATTTTTCTGTGCACGTTCTGAAATCGTCTCCCTGTTAGGAGCACAACATGGGAACCTACCAATAATCTGCCCTCGCTCGATTGTTGCCTAATAGATAGATTGTGTCGCATTTATGTGATTTGCACTAACGATACTGTGTATGCTTACCTCCCAAGTCCAGGTAACCACGTTCTAGCCTCGAGCTGAGGCTGTGTCGGTTGCCGGCGGTGCCCCGATCTGCATGCATGTCAGCCACGACGGGCTGACGCTAAGTCGCTCACTTCATCCAATACTTATATCGACGGCTATCTCGTCGTCTTACCATCAATTTTATCTGGTTCAACTCACCCTTCTCCAGCGACACCAATACATTATGCCTTCTGCGGTGCAAGCCGTGGACTTCTCCTGGAGTAGCGTACTGATCTCCTCCGCCCCATTAAATTTTTCACGTACTGACCCGCTCTACTAGACTGCGCCAGGCTCAGTCCTGAACTTCGTCCCCTGCTACCAGGACTATCAGTGTGCACGTCTTGAAGTTCCTCTAGACTGGTCAGCCAGTGCCACTGAAATTACAACGGCCACCTTGGCCGTCATAAAACTGCCTGCACAGGTAGACCCTGCCGACGAGCGTTACGGTGGCTCTATAATCGTGAACCCAGGTACGGGCAAAAATGCCACTACCGCTACCATTCTGGCCCCCACCACGGTTTGCTCACTACAAATACAGGTGGTCCTGGCGGGTCCGGCGTGCAGGAAATACTTGACCGAGGGAAAGAGATCCAGCGGATCGTGAACAGCTCCGATGATACACAGCACTCTCGCTATTTCGACATTGTCTCCTTTGACCCCCGTGGCGTGGGAAATACCCTCCCTCCCTTGACGTGCTTTCCTGATCTGCTGTCTACTTACCTCTGGAGCGAGGCCGTGCAGGCCCATGGCTTGGTAGGTAGCTCCGACCATGCAGCTGATCATCTCTGGGCCCGCATGCAAGCCCTAGCCACATCGTGTACGGATCCCCATAAGGATGGTGCTGATATTGGTCCGTACATGAATACCTGGAGTACGGCACACGATCTGCATCATATTGCTCAACTGCTCCAGCCAGACCCTCACGCAGACGCAAAGCTGCAATACTGGGGTTACTCATACGGGACTCTGCTAGGTGTCACTTATGCAACTCTCTTTTCGAACCAAGTCCACCGGATGGTGTTGGATGGGGTAGTAGATGCAGTAAGCTGGTACTCCGGTGATTTGTCGACATCATTCCGGGACGCGGATCATATACTAGACAGTTTCTTCCGCTACTGTCATCAGGCAGGCCAGCCGAGATGTGCTTTTGCCAGCCCGTCCGCCAACGGAGAAGACGATGAAAACGCAATAAGCGACCTCCAACAGCGTTTCAAGAATATATTGTCTGACCTGAAAGCGTCCCCCGTTTGGACCACTCATCCAAACCCAGATATAATCACCTATTCTGACGTGAGACGTCTCCTAAAACTCGCCTTGTACGCACCGGTCGACCTTTTCCCCACTCTCGCTACCATCCTAGCAGATCTCGAACAACGAAACACAACGAGCATGGCCGGCTGGAAAAGCATGCTACGCGAGGAAATGCAGCCAACTCACTGCCTCGATCCAGAATGTCAGTCTCATGCTCCGTGTCGCGAAGCATGTCAATACTCGTATCGCGTTGAAGTGACTGCTGGTACCGTATGCTTGGACTTAAATCAGAAGCTACTGAACACCACCCGCGAGGAATACTGGGATGAGTATCTTCGGCCTTCCATTGAGAGCAGTCATTGGATGGGGGATACGTTTGCAGACTTTTTGATGCCATGTGCTAGGTGGAATGGTCGTGGACCGGGGGACTTCAAAGGTTCGTTCTAGTCTCATTGCACCTAGCTGCTCCTAAGTGCTAACCCGAAGAAGGACCTACCGGGGCTGAGGATACGTCCATACCTATACTCTTCGTCAGCAATACTCTGGACCCAGTGACTCCGCTTGGCGAGTAAGTCTCTCGCCACCCTGCTATCTGTCTGTACATTCATCTACGGCCTATTAACGATAGTATCAGCGCCCACGCCATGTCCGCTCTGTTCAAACAGTCTGTCGTATTAGAGCAGCAAGCTGAAGGTGTAAGTCCAATCCCTTCACATATGCTTTGCGACCATGTTTAGAGACGTATGTTCTGACCGCACTTCATTGTAGCATTGCTCCTTCGCTTCGCGTTCGGGGTGTACAGACAATTACATCCGCACGTATTTTCAAACTGGGGAGCTTCCAGCACCAGGCACGCGATGTGAGACAGATATACGCCCCTTTGGGGTTGAGGAGGTGTTAGATGGAATCTACCCAACGGAGCTGGAGAGGACGGAGCTATGATCTATCTACCTTGGTATATTGGTATCCGGAGTTTCCCCTGTCAGTACTAATCAATAAGCAATCACCAAAATCATTAATATTGGGTCTATGGGGAAAATGCATTGTTTCTATCCATTATGAGGAGCGGACATGGGGCATATATAATTTCTGTCAGAATAATGGATTGTGAAAACAATGCCAAAGGAATGAATATTTTCATGCTGTGATCCCGGGTAGGCGAGGTCACGTGAAGAGTGTCGGTCGCGCCCCGGCACGTCGCTCTCTTTCTGCTGCTTAGCGCTGCTGAGATGGGATATCATCTATAACCAGTTGAGACACCGGAAAAGAGCACTAGCGCCCCCGTATCCAAAAGGTGCCAGATAAGTGGTCGGTCACCGGACGCGTTCCGCCAAGTTCAACACCGTGTTCAACCACAGTTAATCATTCTCAAAACATAAAATATCTCTCGATTGTATACTAGTCCGTCGACATGGCCCCGGGAGAATACTATTCGCTGCGGCACATACCGGAACTCGTAAAATTAGCCTCTATACAACCTGCCACCCAAGCGGATTGCATTCCAACGACCTTGTCGGGCCCGATCCCAGCCGTATCTCAGCGCTTAGAAGGACGGCTCAGTTTGCGGACATGGGACTGGGAAATTCGGCATACGCTCAAGTGTCGCGGCTTGGAGCATCTTCTTCGAAGCGATCTACCTCGCCCCGACAAAGCTAACGACAGATTTGCACTCTGGCGCCATTGGTCAATCACTGTCCGAAGATGGATGAATCGCCAGCTCTCTCGCAAAATAAGAGCGAAGTTGGGGGCCTCTCGGTGTGCTAAGAAATTACGCGGATGATGCCTATAATGTCATCCGAGAGACCACGCCCTATGCAAGGCTACGTGGTTCAAGCTCATTGATATGCGGCGCTTTCACTACACTACTGTGGCGCAATACGTTACCAGTTTTCGGCGAGCATATATTGACGCGAAGGAGTTGAATTGCGGTATTAGTCCCTACACCGCACTGATTGCGATCCTTGGTGAAATCGAGTCAGATCTTCCGCATTGGGTCGCCACGGTGTTATTATTCTTGCCTGAAGATGCGGTGACCGGTTATACTGACGCTGATTATTTCAACGCCTGTCGCATGGTAATATAGCAAGATGATATGTTAAACCAAAGGAGTTTTGGGGTTGCGAAAGGGGGGTGGTTTCTTCCACTTGTGCCTTTCGAGAGAATAGTAACCCAAGATAAAAGAAAGAGAAATTGCAGAGAAACAACAGTCGATATCTGACTTGTATGGTGGTTGGGAAATTATCAAATTCCTTATCCTCAACATTGAATGAGTCAATATACTCCAACATGATCAACAATCAAGTCTTCCGTTGTTTCCGCCATTTGAATATGAAGATCAAATAGGTCGCCAACACGGCCATCGTGTAATTGAAAAGAATGAATCCAATGAAGATTCCGACGTTGTTACCCCGTTGTGAATAGCTCATGGCATATTGCTTGACCTATATTTCCAAGAGGGGGTGTTAGCAGTTCTTATGTGGACGAATGGAAATGAACAGAAATGGAGGGAATAAAAACCTACATATTGATCACCATCCGCATAGGCACAGTAGTGACACTCCTCAGTTGCGTCTGGGTTTACTAGGTAACCTGTGGAATCCCTTGAAGCGAAGAAGTCAGCTGCATACGAGGCACATGTCTCCCCGACGGGCACATGGAATGTGGTCAGTTCGGAGTCACGGCAGGTAATCTGCAGCGAATGCATGGCGTTGGTACCAATCCCCTCAATGAAATAAAACAGGGGTGAGATATTATAGAACCAGCGCCATCCACGAGGTGTCAGAGGTGGGGGTGAGAGAGGTCCATTGAAGGTATTTATCACCAGCCAGACGAAGCCAGTAGCCACCTGTGCGGCCAGCACGGTGGGGAATAACGCGGCCGTTAATTGAGCGATACTCGCGACGAACAATGAGTAGAGCTCGTACATGAGAAAAGCATAACCAGCGCGCGTTGAGATGGTGAAGTATCCGACCATGTAGTACCACAGAACCCAGTATACAAGCCCTCCCAAGAGCGTGAACGGGATCTCCACGAGAAGCGCGCTGATAGTAAAGACGCTCCAGTGGTATACACACGACTCATTCTCTCGTGCCAGGAATTGATCGCGCAGGAGGATGAAGCGAGGTTCGATCTGGAGGCTGAGCACGGGCCCGGTGATCACTCCGACGAAGATAGAAAACATGCGTCCGCGGGAGTCAGTGAGATCGTCGGACAGCTGGAGAAATGTGAGCCCGTTCATCAGCCCCATCCAGATGTTAAGCTGGAACTTGCCCAACACGTAGTCTGAGTCGCGCCAGTAATTCGTGAAAGCCCGTTGGGTGACCACTCGAATCTGCTCGAGATAGGAGGCCGCATAAGCCCGATCAGAGCCTGACGACAACAAAGTATTTCCTTCCCGTGGTTGAAGGAAGTGTTGAAGCTGCTTTTGGGTGGAGACATACTCGGGCGACTGCTGCCAAGTCTATCATGTTCGGGAGATGAGAAATGAACTGCGTAAAAGCAGGGTAATTCGTTGAGGTAGGGATGAGGAATCATACCTTGAACCAGTCTACGTCAGGCTCTCCGCTGACTTCCAGAATGTAGTCCGCTGGATTTTCCGTTTCCCGGCAGCATCGCGTATACCGAGAGAAGTAATCGATTATAGTCTGGCACTGAGATCCTAACGGACCGAAATAAATGGTTTTCCCACCTGGAATCAGCAGAAGCAAATTATCAAACTGTTCGATCATCTGCGCAGAGGGTTGATGAATCGTGCAGAGAATGGTCTGCCCGGCATCGGATAGCCTGCGCATCAGTTGCACGATGGAGAGTGCTGAATTGCCATCCAACCCGGACGTGGGCTCATCAAGAAAAAGAACAATGTCTGGCTTCGCAGCTAACTCAACCCCTATGCTGACCCGCTTGCGCTGTTCGAGGTTCAATCCTGCCCCTGGTACCCCGATGATTGCTTCGGCGATATCTTCTATTTCCAAAAGCCGGATGAGAAATTCCACGTGTTGCATCTTCTCTTCCCAGGTGACCGCTTCTGAGCGGCGCAGGCATGCGCTCAGCTGGAGTGCTTCGCGCACTGTGGACGATGCTAGATGGATATCATTCTGGTGAACGAATCCTGTACGCCGCCCCATCGACGCCGGAAGTGTCTGCCCATTCAGATAGAGTCCGCCAGATATGCGGCCAATTTGGATACGCTGAGCTAGAGTATCAAGGAGTGTAGTCTACTCGTATAGCAGGTCTGTCAGCTTGGGGTATATATGAAAGAATCGGCACGACTTACCTTGCCAGCCCCCGACATCCCCATTAACGCAGTCATCTTTCCTGGTTGAAGCCATCCTGTACCATAGAGCCTTGTAAGACTTATACTTTATAAGGACAGAGAACTACATCTTACCTGAAACTTGGTGAAACAATTTCCTTCCATCGTCAAGTTCAAGTGACAGTTCATGCCAAGCAAACACATTTTGTGTGTTGTCCAGACAGCCGATAGTAGGGATCTCATCGTTGGAGATGGGTCTGAGTTCTTTGGAGTCAGTCACATACGGTGGCTTCTCAATGTCCGTAGGACGGGTGGGTGAGGCGTTCGCCCATGATGGCAGCTTGCGGTAAAACACCGTTGCCATTTGCTCAGATGCATGACGAAATCGCTCCATTCCAATTCTAAACAATAACTAGAGTCATTATGGCTTAGTATGAATATTCTCGGGAAAAGAAACTTACGTTACAATAGTTGAAAAGAAGACGAAGAAGGCTGCATTTATGGCAACATTTCGCCACAAGTGGAAGTAGTTGAATCTATACTCGACCATCAGGTAGAGTCTTCCGGAAAGATTCAATTGGCCTGCTACCGACCCAGACACTGCACAGGCCTGAAGACTCGTTTCATTGTATGATGCCCCCCGAGGGACGATGTTCTGCAGGCTGCATGCATATAAATTGCTCCCAATCTCGTTGAGGGCGATGGACTCGAAGATATAGTACATGGGCTATACAAGTATTGAGGAGGTTAGCACATTCTGTATGGAAGTCTTACGATGACCTTCTGTTTCAACTTACATCAAGGTAGCGGATCCATGATAGCCAGACCTTCATTCCTGGAGGTGTGATATAAAACCCCGTGTAGATGATCAGCACATTGAGTAAGAGCCCAACGGGGAGAATGGCCCGAGTGATGGAATTTGTGAAGACAGCTATGGCTCGAAACATAACACTCAGTGCCATTAGGCCCATGTAGAGGCACACCAGCCATGTGAAAAAGTTCCCCGCCGTACGCTGGAAGCCAATCATCCAGTAGATGGGAAGCGAGTACAAGATGAAGATCAACTTCCAGGGTACGTCGGCGAGGATCTGACCGAGTGCGTAGGCCGCGGGTCGGTAGAATCGCAACGCCTTCTGCTTGACCAATATCGGGCGTTGGACAAAGGTATTCCCAAATTCAGCAGAAGCCTGCAACCCCATGATCAAAACGCAGAAAAAGAGGGCCGATGCACGTGTATAAAGCCCTTCTGTCACGGCTCTCTGATTCCGGAACAGAGTGCCTAGAAGCAGAGCTTGGATGATTGTCCCGGCTGCCTCAGCAATCCAGGCAGCCCGATCAGTCAAAAAGATCTGGTAATGGCGTACCGTACACTCATATACCTGACGGTACAAGGGCAGAGCGTATTTTGATGCTCTAGAATCTTTACTTGTTGCTGACTGAGGTGGCTCAACAGCCTCACGCACCGTCTGCTGGTAGAAGCTGCTTTCTCTGAACCGGGCCTCAAAATCACCGGGCTGAACGGGAACCGGCCGCTGGGGGTCTTCCCGAACTTGCCGACCTGCCAGAGGCCCTGACATAGACGCCAAAAAGTCGGAAACCGAGATCCTTGGGGAGCAGTAAAACCCAAGGGACTCAAAGTAGGCTTTTGCTGATGACGCCGGGCCATAGTAGGCGACGTGGCCATCATTCAGAACCAAGATCTTGTCAAACATTGATACTGCAACATCACTAGCTTGATATAAAGACATGGCAGTCATGCATCGACTGCGGGTGGTGTATTTGCGCATGGTAGTGAGAAAGCGGATGGCAGTTGATGAGTCCAACCCCCGAGTAGGGTTGTCAAAGCAGAACAGACTAAGGGACATGATCAGCTTCTTGTCTGTTGTGAGGAGTACTGGATGATCTACCTTGCACGCGTGCAGAGGGCCTCAGCGAGAGAGACACGACGACGCTGGCCGCCGCTGACTCCACGAAGATGGTCCGTTCCAATTCGGACTTGAGCTGCATGAGCAAGACCCATCAGCTGCAGAAGGTTTTGTAGGTCTTCTTCAATCCTGGAGGCTCTATTCGGATCAGAGTTTGAATGCCGGGCATTGAGAGCAAACCTAAGCGTGGTGCTGACAGATAAAGTTGGAAAGTGGATGTCATCCTCCCCTGTAAACGTGCATAGCCATCTTAGCTAGTGCATGATTCAATTGGGGTGTGAGAAACTCATACCAACGAAGGCCACCTGGTTGGGCCTAATTCGCCTCGCTGTCGAGGCATCCATTGAGCCATACCAGACGTCACCCTCCATTCTCAGATACTCGTCCCTCATGTTCGACAAGGCTTTCAGCACGGTGGTGCATCCACTGCCCGGGCGTCCCACAATCATCAACATTTCTCCTTCGCGGATTGTCCCAGTCAGACGCTGCAGAATGGGCCGAGATGGAATTTCCTTTCGCGAAAACCAGGTCACCGGGTTGGCGAGCGATTTTAGACGTCGTAGAGTTTCGGGAACATCGGACATCTGTTGGCGCTGGTTTCAAGTCAGTGTTATGGAATCTCTTGTCACCTTCATGTGTCGGAAACATACCCCAACTCCTGCGCCTATGACTGACAATTCCTTGAATATGATGCCACCCAATCGTTCTGATTCACTGGTAGTCTGGCGATTAAGAAAATTGGCAACCAGTTGATCGATCTCTGCATCCTGATGTGTCTCTTGACTTCCATTGTACTCATTATTTTCGCAGCCCAGTGTCTCCATGATACACGTATCAAGCTGGTAAGGTGCTTAGCTACGCTCTATAGTCATCTCTTGGGCGCGATCTTGCTAGGACTTTAAAGGAGCTCCCAAGAAGCCTTCAAGCACCGAAGCATAGGAGAATGTGCCGGATTACCAAATGGGGTAATGGTTGCTCCTTATGGTTAGATCAAGGGCCAGCTCCACTCTCAGCGGAGTTGGCCGACTTGGTGGACAGCATTGGGAAGTAGATATAAATAGCAGACACGAAGGCGTAGGAAAACGACAAAATGAAAAATCCTTATTTTTATCACTTACTCAAAAATAATCAAAAGTGTTTTCAGCAAGAACCATGTCAGGCTCCCAGGTTGATCCCGATCAGTTCACTCGTGCGGGCTGCATAACGCGGAAATACTACCGCGATGTCTATCCCACCATCGATCCATCACAGCCAGAGCTATCCCAAAAAGATAAAGTAACCATCGTCACGGGCGCAGGAAAAGGAATTGGTCGAGTGAGAACAGGCCCAACCCCTTTACAGATGCAATCACGACTGACCTCCGTGATACTCCAGGCTATTGCGCGAGCTCACGCCCAGTCCGGCGTCAAAGGGCTAGTCCTGATAACTCAGTCGGCTAAGTCGGCTGAAGAGACGAAAGCAGTCTTGCAAGCCGAATTCCCCTCTGTTGATGTGCTGGCTCTGCCCACGGACATCACCAATGAGAAGGAAATAGCGCAGACTTTCGACACTATCAGGAACCACTTTGGCATCGCTCACACTTTGATCAACAACGCCGGGGTTTTTGCCTCGATAGCGCCCGTTGCCCAATCAGACTCCAACACCTGGTGGAAGGACTTTGAGGTCAACGTACGGGGGACATACCTTGTCACCGCGGCATACCTGCGTCTGATCGCCGCAGAGAGCGCTGATTTTCAGCCCACTGTAGTCAACCTCATTTCGACGATTGGTCTGACGCCGCCTGGACTGAGCAGTTACTTTATCAGTAAACTGGCTGTGGCAAAGTTCACCGAGTTCGTCACAGCCGAGAACCCCCAGGTTGCCACCTACAGTCTCTCTCCGGGTATCGTACAAACCAGCATGACCCTGGATTCATTCAAGCCATTTGCTAAAGACACTGGTATGTTCACAAAAACATCACAACTGGCAATTCAGGAGCCCTTAGGCTAACCAGGGCAAATTTCCTTGGTCTGTAATAGCGGAACTCCCAGGTGCCGTGACCGTCTACTTGGCCGCGAAACGGCCACAATACCTTAATGGACGTCACCTATCCTCCAATTGGGATTTGGCAGAGCTTGAAGATAGGCAAACTGAGTTGTCCTCATCAGATACGCTGAAAGTGGGCCAGTTCATCTGATGGGCTCTCACTACAACCCTCTGGTGGGGAGTTACTTTCACGCAACGGCGTCGCGTTCTCGTTGTCTATAAATGAAAATAGCTGTCCCTATCATTGGTGTATCCAGATGTGATAGGCTATTATATATCTTGTAGCAGGCATTTGAAACTCAGTTATATCCGATATGTGCACATGCATATGTAACGAGGACGATAGTGGTTGTAAGGTTCAAAAATTAGTTCCCAAATGTATCTCAGGCACGTCCATCAACATATCACTGATTTCATGACAGTAACCAGACCAGGTATTAGGGTCAACAGTATCTGCAAATGACCACAAAGCATTTTCCTCGAATGCGAAGGGCAAAGATTGCTGGTTCTCTGCTTCCAATTGTTCGTCGGTCTGCACCCTCCGATAGTCGTTGCGATCACTGAACGCTGATGATTGAGAACTCAACAACTCTATGAGGGTACTAACTCTCCCTAGTAGATACCGTGTCCGTTGAGCCGCTCGGGATGCAATTGGATTATCTGTCCCCGCCCCCTCAAATATCGGAAGTGATCGCTCAACATGTTGCTGAGCAAGTGGGAACCAGTAGCATAGGGGGTAGGCCAGCATAAACCCAACAAGGGTCAGAACGGCATTCCACACGTACTGGTAGATCTCCGGACATCCATAAAGAGCATCATTATAGAGCATGCGAGTGTGTATGAGGTCTGTGACAGTTAGCGCGTGTTGTAGTGCCGTGGTAGCGTGTATGTCGGCTTGTGGGCTCCGTTGCGGAACTAAGCCGCGACTTGGGAACTGGATAAATGGTCGGTGAGCCCAGAGTATGATGTCATGGTACCGAAGCTCTAGAAGCGATTTTTGTAAGGTGAGCGCTGGGGCCTCTTGAAACGACAGTGTTGCATTCTGATCATGTTTCAGCCGACTCATGGAAGAGGTAACCTCGTCTGGTTGATAAACATTACATATAAGTGTAATGTTGGTGTAGAGGTTCGCGTCCAAAATTTGATCTCTCCATCGGTACAGGCCCTTGATTTCCCGCGACAAAAAGTGCGCATGGCGCTCGATTTGATCATATGGATCTATTGTCCCTGATGCATCACGCACATGACGCTCCAAATCCTCGGCCATCTTCCTTGCCACAACAGTGAGCGATATCGATGCCGAATGGAATCCGAGCTCTGGGGTATCCCAAGGATTCTGCGGGTTCAAAGGTGGCGTGTTGAGCATCGCATCATCTAAAGAGATAGCCATAGGCTTTCCCAGAAGTCGTGAACAATGGAAGTCGAGGTGTACCAATGTCCACCAAACATGATGACGCGTCTCAAACTCATGTGTGGTCGCACGAGTTACCAGGGGGTGCTGTAAGTCCAGCGACTGTGCGAGTCGCATCGCCACGCCAATAATATTATATGCTGCTTGGTACTCTCCGAAGTTCTGTAGAAAAGCGGCCATGAAGAGATGCCGCTGCACGTCTAGTAAAGAAGGCTCTGCATACAAATGATAGTTGCTGTTCGTCCCAAGAGCCCTTTGGAAAAAAGCAACATATAGGCTAGCTAGCGAAGGGGCTTGATGGGAATGCTCCCCTGCGTGTAATGATACTGAGCCAATTTGAATGCTTAGCAAGCGGTTCTGAAGCCCAGCATAATGGATTGATTGTAAGCAGTAGGCCATCAGCGCTTGCCGCAATGGCTCAGACTTTTGACCCGACGTGATCGTCAAGTCCTCCGGGCTAATAATCGGCATTAGAGGATGATACCGAGTCCAGAAGACATCAAACAGCGATTTTTCAAGCTTCTGTAAGCTGTCCAGCGCCAGATATGTCACATCCGACTCGGTTGTCCTCAGCAAGTTTGGCGAGGAATACTGAGCGTCTGAAGGAGCCGGGTCAATAGGCTGAGGAGATGGGCGTGCTGACATCTGCGATACCATAGAGCAGAAATTATTCATTCGAGAGATAAAGCCAGCAAATGAATCCAACTGCGGGCGCGGAGGAGCGATGGTAGCATGGTTTGTGGATAGACTCCGTTGTGAACTGGACCTTGGCCTCACTTGTTGGTTGGGGCTTTCTTGAATCGGGGTAGATGGCGGCGCAACCTGGGCTGGCCGGGGACTGCGTAGAGCAGCCGGCTGCAGTTTCCGGGTGCCAGAAGGTGGTCTTGAGTGCTGGGTCGGCTTGCTGCATTGGATCTTGTTGGCACGACACTGGCCACAGGGTAATCCACCATCGCAGCGAACCCGGTGCTGACGGCAAAAGTCGCATGCTCGGCGCACTTTCTTCCGTTTGACCAGTGGTGTTGATCGTAAAGAAACAACGTTGTAAAGCATTCCGGAGTGAGTGATAGATGAAAGTGAGGAGGGTGGAGTAGTAGGTAGTAGTGTGGATGGAGTTCGGAGAATCCAGGATCACTACTATTATTTACTCTACTCACCTTACTACTATAGTGCTAGGTAGGAGTACTAAGTGAAACCTCAGTCACCTGACTCCACCGTCCCGGAAGATCAGACCAATAGGATGCTGAGGAAGAGGTAGCCAATCAGACTAGCTGGAGTAACCTGACAGTGTGTGGACCCGACGGAGTACGAGCATGTCCATAATTGACTGATCACGAGTATCTTAGTGATAGGTTCCAGTAGTTTGTCTGGGCATCCTATCCCGTAGTCCAATTGCTTTACCCACTAGATGGGGTCTTTCGGCAGTGTATAAAGTACGATCTACCGAAAATCTTTAGATGCCACAAGTCCGAACTACAGCCATGGCTCTAAATGGCGATACTTTAAGAACCTACACTGCTGCAGTAACAGTTTATCTTTAGTATCCGAGTATAAATGGACCCCCAATCCCTTCTAATCGTTTCAAACCTCTGATCACATCGATATGAGGTCTGGTCTTGGGACTTGCCGTCTTTGAGTACAAAGAGGCCTTTTAGCTCGACCTCCCTTCATGCATCTTTTTAGAAGCTTGCTGTGCCTGGCTACTATCGTGATATGGGCTAAATACATGCCTGATGCACCATATAGTTTGCATGGACTAAGCCAGGAGATGATAGTCCTTGGGCTTGGGAGATGAATAGCCACTCGAAAGAGCGGCAGGGTCTTCGGCATCATGGCTAGCAGTGCCTATATGTTAAATTTGGGCAAAGTCTGGTGGATACTACACCGAAAGAAGGGCAGTGCTACTATTGCAACGTTGCCTACTTTCAAGCACCAATTCGTCGATCCGAGAAAGGCTATTGGCGGTAAGGCTCGCGCTATGAGTTTGGAGGCATACCCCCATCTCATATGTACGACGAAGCATCATATCTGTACAATATGCAGACTTACTAACCCAATGACAACTCAGAATCAGATCTTCGTGACGTACGACACGTGTCGCGCTCGCATTATGCAGCATAGGCTGACTCAAAGGGCTCTAATACGTTTGATGGGTGAGACCAGTCCTTTTCCAATGGCTGATCAGTCAGATAGTCCGTATATGTGGATTTGCGACACGTCACCTTGTTGATAATAGGCGCGTGCCATCCATAATATTGACTGAGATTTAACTAATGTCTACCCCACTAGCAATGTCAGTTGAATATTCAGATTCTAAAATGGATACCAATATACAAGCAATCCCTGGACTAGAGAAAGCTTTTGCTGTGAGGCCGGCCTCTGACGATAACGATGTGAGATCATCGCAATCTAAGCGCTCAATCGCGGTCACTCTAACCAAGCCTTCCTTTTATAGGACATCTTCACTAATGTAAATCCTCTATGGTGTCCGCTCGGACTGAATGCCGTATTTGGGGGCGTCCTCATGTCTCAAGCCCTTAACGCGGTAATGCAGCGAGCGTCACCTTCCTTTGTCGTCCACAGCATGCATTGCCATTTCCTCAAGGCCACCCGGGTTGGGACCCCTGTTTTTTATCATGTGAGCCGAGTGAGTCAGGGCAAAGCATCCAGTGTGTACACTATAACTGCAAGGCAAAATAATCACGATGTTTTCATCGCAACCGTGAGCTTTAGACGGGCTTCAGCTCCAGTTGGGAATGTCTTGAAACATGCAGTTCCAAAGCCTGAATTAGTGTTTGATGACGAGACGCAACCCCATCGCTATGGTGAAGGCACTGCGAGATCTCTATTTGAGTTTAGAATGGCAACGGCTACCATCGGTAAGCCCGAGAAACGATAGATATTTGACTTAGTGCTAATTTGTATAATCAGAAAAAGGTGACTTCAATCCCGAGACGAAGTACTTCAGACGCATTGTTCGCGCACAAAGTAGCTTGGCTAAACCAAGTGGCAGCAACGAGCATTTGCTTGCCCTGGTATGTATGACAGATACGTATACTGCTGGAACGGTCGGGAGAGCCCACGGTATACCAGTATATACTAGGTTCAACGCCGGTTTGAAGGACGGAAATCCTCGAGCACAGGTGGCCTTCAAGGCACTGTCTACCGTAGCCCATACCCTTCACTTTCACAACGTGGATCATATCTGCGTCAACCACTGGATGACAGAAGAGCTGCATTGCCCTTGGGCTGGACACGAACGTGGCCTGGCAATATCACGCGTATGGTCATCAGATGGAGTCTTACTTGCAACTTGCTCTCAAGAGGTGAGCAATGAGCTGTTTTACTAGTCGCGGTGTTCATTTTTCCCACTTTCAACTAACTTAGAGGTGCAGGTTCTAGTTCGACTCCCTCAGGACAATATCCCAGCAAGGCTGTAATAAGCATACCTCAATGTCCACTTAATTTGTACATTTTCATGCAAACTATCCCTGGCCGATAAAAATTTGTCTCTTTACGTGCCTCCAGCACGTTCAGGTGGCCACCATAACAATAATAGTGGCGGTGCGGCTAACTTGACGACCGGCAGCACGATCGTTATCGACACATGCTGGTTGAAGATCACCGTTATTTGTGTTCCTGTAAACAGCTTTGCATCCTGGTAATTATATTTGCATGTAATGCGTTGAACAAATATCTGCGAATCTCTTGTCGAGAACTAAGGGGGGAGTGGTATCCCAGCATGACCTGCACCCCAGCTAAGAAAAGAAAAGATGTCAATACTGCGCTACTTGAGCATAGCTACCAAGTTCCCAAATGGTTCCCTTCGGCCAATGGTGCTTCGATCCCTCCAACGGTGCTCTCATCAGGGCTTTTCGGGTTGAATCTGACAGTCTGAATATCTCTGGAAAAGGCGGATATTAAGATATTGTACACTGCAGTAAATGTCCTTCTAGTATACTACATGATACTATTGTACTTGCACTACTCCATCAGCATATGTTCATCTTCATTCAAGTCATTGATTGATTGCAGGCCCCGACTGCGCAGCAATTCTATATGAAAAACATCGTTTATCTCTTGACACTGTTTCTCGCCACAAGAGTTGCCAGTATGCTTTGAATAAGCTCCCTCTACAGAAAACTATATTGCTCAATGAAGCCGGAAAGCACCAACCATGCCGAACAGGGAGATCAACATCATTAGTTGAAAGGCTAATCCAGAACAACATCTAATTGGACCTCACGCCCAGCTTCAATGTCTTAGACAGACCTTAGTGCCATTCCGAGAGCACAGAGTCAAGGTGAGTGCTTCCTCCCACGGGCCAGGATCCCTGGTCTCCAGAGTTGAGAACTGCTGTGCCAGACGGACAGTAACATATGCGGCTTCGGTCAAGGCATATTGTTGGCCGATGCAGATCCGAGGACCACCGTTAAACGGCAAGTATTCCCATCCTGGGCGCAGATCTGCCCAGCGCTCCGGACGAAACTCATTTGCGTCAGGTCCATATAGATCTTGGCGACGATGCATTGCCCACACGCTGTAGAACACGATAGTACCCTTGCGCACGAAAACGGGGGATTTCCCGTTGGGACCGCTACCGACTGGCAGCACAGTATTACTCAGTGCTTTACGAGAATTTACTGGGACGACTGGGTGAAAACGAAGCGCTATACACAGAAAGTTAAATGAATGATGAACCCTGCTAGTTGATGGCAATGCATGCGCTGGAACTTACACTCATTCAGACAGTGTTTAAGGTATGTCAAATTCCGAAGCTGCTGGTATGTGGGTGCGCGACCGTTGAGAGTCGCGACCTCCTCACGCAGCTTCTTCCAGATTTTCGGGCGCCGCACAAGCATAAAGAACAAATTGCTCAGTAGTGATGCGGTGGTATCACGGCCGGCAAGGAGAATGTTCATGAGTTCATCACGGATGCGGTCGCGGTCACCTGTCTGTTCAGCCAAACCCTGTAAGAACAAATAGCGGGTATGCCTTCCCTCATCGTTCGAGCCCTTCTTGGCATATTCT
Source organism: Aspergillus piperis CBS 112811 (assembly GCF_003184755.1). Taxonomy (NCBI): domain Eukaryota; kingdom Fungi; phylum Ascomycota; class Eurotiomycetes; order Eurotiales; family Aspergillaceae; genus Aspergillus; species Aspergillus piperis. Next base: position 580,489 of record NW_020291609.1, read on the forward strand.
TCACGGTACTTGAGCGCCTTATCGATGAACTGCTCCACCAGGCTATGACAGATACGGTTGGATTGCGTCGCTTTGTGGTCGGGAATAACCCGCCCCAAGAAACCGAGACGGGTGTTTCTAGCAATAGCATGTTGGGCATAGTTAAAAGCTGAAGCAAAATCACTGTCATCTGGTACCACACCAGACAGACGCTGATTCAGGCTTTGGACACTGTGGCCGAAGAGAAACTCGGTGGCGGAATCGAGGGTGTAGCAGAAGAAGAGGTCTTGCAGGTCCACAGTCGAGCCATCTGTAGGGATCAACGCCAACAGACCTTGCATCAACTCCTCAAGCTTCTCTAAATCCGCGATCTGGTCCTTGACGAAATTGGGGCGCACCATGGCGCGGGATTGAGCCCAGTGCTCGCCATCGGAGGTAAAGATTCCACGGCCCAATAGCGGACCGAAGGTTGCGATACGACTTCCCAAACCATAATCTCTAAAATTAAGGGATAAGACACCTTTTAGATTCGCCGGCTCACAGGTTATAATAAAGGGGGTTGTGAATCGCTTTACACGGAATGTATTTCCGTACCGTTGGAACCGGTGTTGGATAAGTTCGAGGAAACGGTGGGATTTCGCTGCTTGGATGTTCTCCAGAAGCACATCGATGCCGAAAAGAGGATCTTTCGAGGCTGGCAATACAGGCTCACAACCATGTACCTTAGCAAACTGTGACTGTATCCATATACATCGCAAATTTTTGATCAAGCAGAAGAAGAAAACAACAGCAGCTCCGACAGCTATTGTCAAGATATGGGTGTTGTTGCTCTCCATCATTTTATCGGCTTGATAGTCGATCGCAAAGGCGCTGACAATTATTATATCAAACCTGGTCGGACCGCAAAGCCGCAAGGGGTGAATAAAGGGGAGAGCTGAGACAAGCATGCACACGTGAGAACAGTAATCAAGGGTTCTGGCAGAAGGCAAAACTTGGAACCTCCTTGCAGGAGAGCTTATTACTGATAAAGTGCATTCTCAGTCAGACCTGACCACCGTATTAGTGCTGTACATTCGTATTCGGTCCTAATCTTTAGAGTTGGAGAACTAAAACGAACATTTATCACCGGAATTTTAGACGACATTATCTACCGCTATCAGTAACCCTAGTCATTCATATATGGAATGGACAATAGTGCATTGATTCAAGTTCTCGGTTATGTTGAGCTAACCCTCACTCCAAGGGATCAATCACCGTCGCGCATTCATCCCTTGTTGAACTATCTTCGCGACGCGTAGGTTATATAACACCAGCAAACAATACCCTAGCATCGAGGCTATCCTGACTACCGCTTCTCTAATTTTCATCTCCTTGCCTTTGCATGCAGCGTTTTCTGCAATTGCGGCTACTTGCATATGTACTACAAGGCTATCACTGCACAAATAGTATATTCACGATATATCACTACTCACTTTTCAAGCAGAAGTTGGATGTTATCACTGACTAGTCTGTGGTTATACTTGGATGTTCGAAGTTGGAATGTATGTACCACCTTGGTATGTGAAAAATACAAATTCAGGATAAATAAATAGATAATCAAAGTATTGATAAATTTATTGCAGACTTCATCCTCATTGAGAGATATTGGCTAAGAGACTGTACTAGTTATAGAATAAGGACTATACCTGAACATAATAGGGGCCATCATACAACCAAATTGGCTTTCGTGACTTAAATCGCTTGCAATAGAAAATATTATATCTCTCCTCCTACTCACATGGCCGTTCAATACACTCTCGACTCCCTATTATGCACGGGACAGCCCTCCCCCTAAGTTGATAATACCGAATTGACATGGCTATATATCAGCTATCGACCACAAATGTAGTTTTAAGCCCACTCCTACATGTCATGCAGGTTTGACGTTCATGCTACTTGGCAAACACATAGTCGCAATAGGTGACGAGACAATTATTGATGATGGCTTGAGATTGTATGGAAACCAAATCAATCAATCATAAGCCAAGCCAGTTGTGCCATAATTTTCGAAAGCGACCCATTTTTCCCCGATGAAACTTTATCATTATAGATTGCAGATAGCTTTGCATGGGAAGAGGAAGTACTGTCATGTGTAAGCGTGCTGACGCGGGTGGGTCGGAAGGAATGGAGAGAGCCATTGGATCCCTCGTAGCGTACTCACTAGCTTCCAGCAGGATAGACTAACATCACCGGCATAATCTGGATTATTAACAATGCTCTCTTGCTTAGTTCATTATTAGAAATCAGATTATGTGCAGTGATTGTGATATATAAAGTATACAGCTGAATAGTTACTGTGGCCTGGAATGAACAACAATTACAAGCAAACTCAATCATTCATTCAAACACCATGTCTCAATCCAATCCTTCAATCGTGATCGTCCCAGGAGCCTGCGCCCTACCTGAACTCTACGATCCGGTGACTACAAGAATCGCAAGCCAGGGCTACGAAATCCACACAGTTAGGCTACCCAGCGTGGGCCCCAGCGATGGTCCCCTCCCGGAGCCCGGCACCATGTATGACGATGCGGCAGCGATTGCGCGTGAGATTGAACGGCTAGTGGAACAAGGAAAGGAGGTCGTTGTGATCGCGCACTCGTATGGCGGGACGCCCGCCAGCCAGAGCATACAGGGTCTGATCAAGAGGGAGGGCAGCAAGGATGCTGGTGGGGTGGTACGCCTGGCGTATATGACGGCGGTGGTGCCTCCCGAGGGCAGGTCGACCGCGGACGTATTGGGTAGTCTTCCTATGGACATCTCCGTCGATGATCAAGGATGGATGAGTCTCGTCGACACCGCGGCCTTCGCAGCCACAGCCTTCTCCGATATGCCCCCCGACGAGGGCAAGACATGGGCTCGACAGTTCACACACCATTCAGCAGCCAGCTTGGCTAATACCTTGACGTATGCAGGGTACAAGAACGTCCCTGTCGCGTATCTGCTGTGCACTGACGACTTGGTTATTTCGCCAGACGTGCAGCAGAAGATGATTGATACGGTTGCAAGTGAGAGTGGGCGGGAGGCGGACGTGACAAGAATTCCCACTGGCCATGTTCCTGTTGCAAGTGCTCCGGAACTCGTGGTGGATTGGATTCTGAAGATTGTAGGCTGGGAGGAGAAGTGAGACAGCCGTTGGGGAAGAGCACAGTGTTGGTTAGGCACATGGAAACATATAATTCTATGGCGCTCAACCACCGAGAAAAGGGGCCGACATCGGTTCCTAACAGTCCATATACTGAATTTAAGCATGCAAAAGGAATCGAGGTGTCTCCCAAGTGACCATAGTTATTTCTCCTCACAGAGTGATATTCTCAATTCTAAATTTCCAGTGCCATAATGGCGTCGTACGTGACCTACCTCAGCAAGGGCTCGGTGTACGAACGGCACAGGAACAACAGCAGCCTGACTCATTGTATAGTAATAACTTCGAGAGCCCTCCATAAGAGGGAATTCCCGCAGGCATTCCAGAAGCCCCTCGACTTCCTGAAAAGTCACAGAACAGCCGAAACTACTGGACTGGGCCTCAGACATTTCCAGGTGACCATGGGACTTAATCGCATCGCCATAGTCGATGATGATCATGTTATGGAGTTTATGGGGCCAAAATATCCGGCATGTAAAGGGACATTTGTGCGGGAATCAACCCTCCAGTTTGTGATTCGACTTTCCGGGGCAGATGCGACATCAGCGTGCTGTTGCCGATCTGGTCATCAATCTTAGCAGGCCCTGGAAGTTGGTCTAGTGAATCTTATGGCGCGCTCACACTTGCGCGTGTTAATTGGCGCTGGATGGTAAAGGCATCGATGTGCAGATCCACACGAAAGCACGTAGGATGTGCATGATCACAACGAACCTTGTCTTTGCGATAAGGCTCACAGGATGCGACTTTCCCATTGTGTTGTCACGAAGACCTATACAAGCATTCTGCACAACCATTTGCACTCTCCAGGCTGCAGGCGTTCAGTTGGTCAAGTGGTCAGTTTGTCGTGGGGGAGGGAGGCTTTGCTGATGAACATGTGATCCCGATCCATGTTCGCTTTGTAATTGTTTAGTCAGCCACATGATAGAGACAGTTAAGTTAGGTTAACTAACTCTTAACGAACTAGTTACATAGTAACTAAATCATCATGTTCTAGCAGCTTAGTAGTGACCTGTGGAAGCTCACCTCTGAACTGGCCCAGTACTACTTCTGTACCCGTGCCAGATTGTTGTGGCTCACCTTACTTCAGAATTACGTTCCACTTGATGGAACCCGACAGTGGAACCCTGACGGGGCGATGACGGCACGATGCCCTGGCTCCCCCGGAACCTGATCGGAAGCTATCCGCATGCAGAGCAGTGAGGGCGCCTGCCCCCGTCGAAGGTGATCAAGGCATCTTGATTATCGCATTGTTCTATCGAAGGGTACCAAGACGCCATGGCAGATGCTTCAAATTCTACAAGCATCTTTACCCTTCAAGGCGCCGGCGCCAGTAGTGTACGATACGCTCCCCGCCGGAGATGCGGAAACTCAGAGCTAATCCCACTACTTATTCACCCTAGGTCCTTGGATCCAATCCAACTCAAGAAGACAGGTATACCGTCCTCCTGCCTGACGAATTTTCGGGGCACACGGACAGTCTGGCTTTCTTTGCCGTATATGACGGACAGTATGGGAATCACATCATGACTCTGGCAAGGTAGTCGGGACTGACTTAGGGAAAAGTGCCTCAGATAAGGTTGCAGAACATGCAAGCAAGAATATCCGTCGGCTTCTGACTATCAGTAGAGAGTTGAGGCAGGGGAACTATGAATCAGCCATCGAACAAGCAATTCAAGCAGAGGAGAAGGAGCTTCTGCAAGGGTTTTGGGCTGGCGAGGAATTATTCGCCGTAGCCGGATCGACTGCCGCCCTAGTTGTCGTGAATCTAACCAGGGGTATCTTAGTTGTCGCTAATCTGGGAGATTCGCACGTTTTGCTGGGAGAGGCTGATGGGGCAAATCACACCTCGTTGAAGGTCGTATGTAGAAGTCATAGGCCTGTTTATCGTACTAGCGTCCTCTAACTGTTATGAAGGAGCGATTAACCACATCCCACAAGCCGGAAGATGCTGGGGAGAGTCATCGCATTGAGTCCGCTGGAGGGACTCTCAACACCGAGAGCGGTGTGTCACGAGTTGGTTAGTTTATCTTCGTCCCATATCACACGAGGTTGCGAACCTAACTTCCGCAGGGGGCTTGAATGTATCGAGGGCGCTGGGCGATTTACAATATAAAATGCCGCTAAAGGATATCGGGGAGCAGTCCCTGGCCAGCGGCCAGGAGAAAGCATGCGTCGAACCAACAAAGAGGGGAGATTTAATCTCCAGTTACCCTTCTCTTAAACGATACACTCTGCAGCCGGATCGTTGGTACTTTTTGGCCCTGACCACAGACGGGGTTACCAATACAATGGATGACGAAACCATCATGCACCAGATCGCAGGGAGCAAGCAAGAGGGAATGGATGCTGACAGGGTAGCCGCGAAGATCACCGAGAAAGCTTCAAAGGCACCTAGTAGTGACAATGCCACCTGCGTCACTGTGTTCCTGGATGGGCATAATGTACGAAATCAAGAGTAAATAGTAGGCAAGGCTGGGATTCGCATATTTACTCTCCACTCCCATGTCGATCTAATTGGGTATTCCGGGATATCTTGGCATTCCCGTTGACGCCCCCAGATCCAACGAGTCGTAGATCACTGCAGCCACAGCACGTAGGATTCTGCAAATCTCATAGTTACTAAATTGTGCTACGTTGCAGGCTCGTTCCTTCTATGGGATGACGGTAGGACCCACAATTACAAAAGTACCGAAGGTCATCGACTTTGGCTGTCGCATGTGGCTGGATGCGGCTAGAATGTCAGGGTCCATGGTTCGGATCAATGACCTCAGCGGATCAAGCCAATCATGGAAGCAAAATCATCTTTATCTCGATCGAGCAATCATAGCAAAATATTGCATCACGGAGTCTCAGAACGCGTTCGTCAATCAGGATATTCCTATTGGGGAGTTCGCACAGTACTACTTAAATAGCCGCCCAGCTTGCAGATGAACACTGAATGCCTCCGTTGTTTGAACTCGCTACATATAGACTATCCCATAGACTTTGCTGCTCGTTTAGCTCTGCAAGATCAAGATGTTCGAAAGTGTCGTGTCACCACCCCAGGTCCGTGGTCGAGTACCTCGGGTTCAGACAGTCGCAAGACCGGCCGTTGCGACCAATATCATCGATATCCGCAGTGATAAAGCAGAGACACAGCTACGTCATTCGCTCGAAGACTCCATCCATGCGGCCTGTCACGGGGAGTCTGCCATGCCGGAGCTTCTCCTCTGGGATGAAAAGGGACTACGCTATTTTGAAGACGTGACATATGCTCCATCCTACTACCTCACCAATGAAGAGATCGGCTTGCTCGAGAAGCATAAATACCAGATCGCAGAACACATTCCGTCTGGTAGTATGTTGGTCGAGCTAGGCAGCGGGTAAGCGTCCAAACCTTTCACCTGCAGAGGCAACTGTGCTGATTGAACAATCAGAAATCTCCGCAAGGTCAAGATCCTTCTAGATGCTCTGGATGAAATGGGTCGGGAAGTTGACTACTTCGCGTTGGATGTATCGTATCAAGAACTCCACCGGACTCTCAGCATCGTGCCCCCGGGGACATTCCGCCATGTCCGCTGCTTCGGGTTGCTGGGAACCTACGACGATGGTCGGGACTGGATGCATTTGCCCGAAATCCGTTCGCGATCCAAGACCATTCTCTCCTTGGGATCAACACTGGGCAGTTTCCAGCGGCCAGAAGCAGCCGACTTTTTGGCTAGCTTCGTCACCCCCGAAAGTAACTCGTCACTGCTCATTGGCTTGGACGGATGCAAAGACGCCGATCGCGTGCTGGCAGCTTATAACGATCCCGAGGGGATCAATCGGCGATTCATCAAGCACGGCCTTGAACGCGCCAATGAGATCCTAGGGCCGGATACCTTTGATCTCGACAAATGGGCTGTCATTGGCCGCTGGGATGCAGCGCAGGGAAGCCATAACCAGTACTATCTCCCTTCAGAAGATGTGTCTCTGGCAGGCAAGACCATTCCGGCGGGCCGGAGGATATTGGCAGTCAAGAGCCACAAGTACGATGCTGATGACAGGGATGCGTTGTGCCGGAGGGCAGAATTGGCTGTTGGTGATGCATGGGCATCCAAGAACCAATACAGTAAGTTTATCCCCATTAGCTCCTTTTTCAAATGCAACATTCAGAATGGGTTTCTCTTGTGTGTACACAGCTAATCCGCTCACAGATTTACTGTATCTTGAGAAACCATAGGGTGTCACTCATGAGCCGGAAGCATGCAGATAACCAAATAGTTTAGATATGGCTTCGGGGATCAGATATAACCTCCCAGTCACTGCTCTAATTACCTCATAATATCATAATATACGAGTGTTGTATCATCCAGGAAAATGAGTGAGAAGACTGCAGGCTGAACACTGCGGGTCACACTACTTGAGTCATGTGAGGAGCATCATTCACACTTGGGACTACACCGAGGCACAGCTTACCCAAATGGTATCTGTATCCAGTGAATGTATTGTAGTGAAAGGGATCATCACCCTGAGTAGTCGGCTTTATCTCTAGGGTTCCCTGCCATCCAGCAATCACCATCAACATGTACTGTCTATCCCTGCATTGACAATTAAAAACTATACACGCGACTATGTTCTTGATCTCTATACTATACTATTTACCGCGTTCGTATCCATATCCATGTCCCATCCAAATCAACTATATTATTGTATACCATATACCATCCAGCCATAAACGAATAGGCAAACAAGCAGTCACCTAGACTTACAACTCCTTCTTCAAGAAGTGTTCCGGCTTATGCGTCGTCTCATAATCCACGTGTACATACGCCCGCTCCACATCCGGCAACGACTCCAGTTTCATTTGCAGTTCTTCTGCGACATCATGTGTAGCCCGCAGCGAATCGTTCGGGTCCATGACGATGTCAACTTCCACAAGCAATCGAGGGCCGGAGGTGTATGCACGGACGGTATCGATGGCGGTGATGAGGGGGGAGTGGGTCATTGCTTTTTATACATCATTAATTTTGCTCACCTACAAACGAAATGGGATGGAGGTAAGGGAGGAATATAAGCTCACAGATATAAGTAATCAACTGTTGCATTTTAGTATCGGCGGTAACACCGATAAGCAACTGGAACTCGCGATACGCGCTAAACAGCCACAAGCAACTGACAAGCACGGAGAGGACAATAGCTCCCGCGGGGTCAATCCACCAGCGCAATTTACCACCACCTACGCTGGTAAGGATACCAAATCCGTTAATCAGGAGGTCATTGCGGTGGTCTTCCCAGAGGATCATGACCTGGGAATACTGATCCTTTAGCGCGAAGCAGTACAGGAAGAGCGCGAATTTAGTGCAAAAGGCGACGATGACGGCGACAACAGAAGGGAGGTGGAAAGATCCCGTCTCGGAGTTGGATCCCTCGGCGAGTTCGCGGATAGAGAAAGCAATGAGGATGAAAGAGACGGCTGTCATGAGGAAACAGAAGCAGATGTTGCCGGCTGTTTCAATGCGAGCTTTTCCGGCGGGGAATTTACGAGGATCGACGCGGTTGACAGCCTTGTTGGAGACGAGGAGAGTTATGTTGGAGAGAGGGTCGAAGACGGCGTCGGCCATTGTTGTGTACAGGGAGAGGGAGCTGGAGGAAATGGCTCCGTAGAGTTGCAGAACACAGAGGATGACATTGGCGGCGAAGGAGCCCCAGACGGCGATTTTGTACTTGAGCTGGTTGCTGCTGTTTGTTTCACGGGCATCGCGAACGTGTTCTTCGACGGGCTTGAGCATGCGTTGAATGTTCTCATTCTGGGACTCGTAGAAGGTTTGCAGTTGTTTAGAGGCTAGGGAGGAAGCGAGTGCATTGCGGGGATTGGCGCTGTGGGGGAGGCAGCCCGAGGTGTGACGCTTGCGGGAAATGTTGGCTTGGGGTTGCATCCGGGCGATTTCTTCGGGACTTTTCAGTTTTGAGGCTAGTTGGAAGGGGTCATTCTCGCGGGTGTAACGCGGAGGTGGGCTAGACTCCTCGTCGGACGTGCTGAGGTGAGACTCCAGGGCCGTAGTGGTGGCAGCATTGTAGGAGATGGACGAGGGGAGGTGGTGAAGAGGGATAGTCTGAGGAGGATCGGTCATTTTGATGATGATGATGACGATGATTAGATGAGGATTGAGGGACAATGGAGATGGAGATGGCGGCGGATTAGAGGGAAATCAGCGAGAAGCGATGAAAGGGCTCAGGGTGCGGAGATCAGATTTGATTGATATGCCTGTTCGGGTTAGACCGGGGCGGCTTATGTCATGGCTTACTTATCACATCCCTACCGATTACGTTATAGTTAGAATGGTTTCTGGGGATATGTGAGTTACTTGCATTTATAACGGTAAGACTCGTATGCAGATAGAGTTTGATAGGCTGATGACTGCGTGATTGCATGGATCAAAGCATTAGTCGCCTGCAGTGATGTCCTAGCGAAACATCCACCAAAGAGGCTTCCGCAGCATTTACACACACTCTGAAACATGGCGAGAAGAAATTTTGAATAGACGCTCAAGTTAGTATAATTGAGTATTTCCACAGTCATTGAGTCTCTCACAGGCGCACTGCAGGCAAAGACTATACTACACGACAAGAAATAAAGTACATCAACAGACATATAATGGCCAATAACTAGTATCAATAGTACAACAAAACTCATGACAGCACAGTGATGTTGCTTGACAGAGTCGTACATTTGTACGGAAGATCCAATGACGGACGCCCAGCACCAGTCAGCGGCGACGTGCTGTAGTTGTAGGTTGGGCTGAGCATCATAATCTGGCCCACAGTGGTGTTGTACTTGTCTGCATAGTCCTTGTACACACCATACTCCAACGTGAACGGCCGAATCACGCACTCACTTGGAGAACACAGTGGCACCTTGAGGTATTGACCCGGAGCAAGCACCTCATCAGCCGAGAAGCTGGTATCGTCACTCATGAGCGACTCAGTCGTGATGTTCAGTCGTTTCGCGACAATGTCGAGGGTATCCCCGTTGACGGTATAGTATAGACGCGGACCGCCGTCGATGCAAGTACGGGTGCGGGTGATGTTGGGGAGAAGGCAGGTCTCATTATCGGGCTCGCAGACCTCAGCGGGGATGATCAAAGTCTGGCCGACGTTGGGGATGATCGTCACGTCGGCCATAAGGTTTTGACGGCCGATGTCGCAGACGCCCCGGTTAGTGGCCTTGGCAACATCGAAGACTGTGGTATTTTCCACGGTAATAGGGTATAATCCCACAGTGGTGTTGAGGGCGGTGGTATTGCAGGCTGCCAAAGTCGCGAAGGTTGAAGGCAGTAAGGACAGGAGGGCTGCACTGGCCATGATGGCCTGCGAAGAAAGAGACCACATTTTGTTTGTAATAACCAGAAGCAGAGAGGGTACCCGGGAGATATACTAGAAAAGATTGTAGAGGGAAAAAAGTGTACTGTGACTTCTGATGTTAAACCAGGAGATTCAACTCGGGTCGCGCACTGGCTTTATATACTCCCAGCCCGCATGTGGCCGGTCCGAGAATTCAATATGTTTCTGTACAATAGCAATCCGTCCTGAGATACCGCGCAGGCTATCAGTGGAGGAGTACGTACCATCGGTGAGGGCATTGTTGGTTCTGTCCCCGCAGGCTGAGCCTGAAAGCATGGGGGGGCCGGCCTCGTCCTGCAGCACCCGCAATTGTGAATATGTACCCACAGCCTTAGAGATTGCATGCCTGCGACTGGACGATGCAGCAGACCCTCCGCAGCCCCGTGAATAGAATCTTGTTCATTTGGCTAAACTATGTTGCAGGAGCGCTGGCTAAGCCCATTGTAGCTATTTCGCCCGAGGAGGGTTTTTCGGCGATGGGTCCTACTGACCCGCTCCGAACTTGACCCGCCCTAAGAGCAGCCAAACAAGTGGATGGGAGTGTCCATCGCAATATTTCTGTCGAAGTTCGGATTGGATGGCTAAAAGTTGGAGTCGGCAAAAAGGGTTCAGTTCATGAAGAGTAGTAATTGCCGACTTGATGAGATATCATACGCAGTAACTAGATAGATTACAGATATAAGCCATTCGGGTTTGCACAGACCCTGCGAGGTGGAGCCTTTCCCCGTAGCACGGAGATAATATTGCTAGTAATCAGTCATCCTGCCCTGCTGCCCTCATTGTCCTCCCTCTTCTTCTCGCCTTCCGCCTCCCGACCTCCTTCTCCCGTCTTTCATCTTACTTTCTTCTTACTTGAAAATCGGACTAGCGGTGATGATCATGCGGAGAATAAAACCTTCATCTCAACGGATTGAGCAAATTCCACCCAAGACCCTCCGCATCTTTGCCTGGGACGCGTCATGGTATGCATCCGAATCCCAGCTCTGATCATGTCGCTGCAGGAACCCTGCTAGTTAATTGGCTCTTTCTGATCTACTACTCCGAGTCTAGTGCTTTGGCCGGGGAAATGCTTCCCCTCACATTCCTGGCTCCTACGCTCATGTCTGTACGTATCCCTCTTTCTTAGCGGATCCACCATGGCAGCTCGGTTTTCAAGGCCAATGCTAGCTTCGTAATTTCTTTGCAGGCCTCCGGTCGCCCGAACGCCGACTGGGCTGGAATTGGTGAGACATGTGTAATGAGACCGAGTCTACGAAGAAAAGGTAGGTAACAAAAAGGGAAGTCAATAACTTCGATAACTTTCGTGGATCACAGAGAGTTTCTTCTTTGCATCCACGCTTGCGCAATCGCATCTCAAGATAGGACCTCGGAGCGGATGGGTAATATGCTTCGACTTCCGATCTAACTAGTAGTATCCGTCGATGATACATCCCCGGCAAAACTCGGCCACCTTTGGCCTGCCAAACGCATTCCATCCCGCTTAAATTCTTCCTGTTTTATGCACGGAGTCTTGGCCAGCGGAGTGGTATTGATGCCCGGGTTATAGCGGGTAATGTCATATCCTTGGGAGGGGTGAGCTCTTCTAGACTCCACTGCCTAGTACACATAGAGAATGGTCTCCCGGTGTTTATTAGAGCTAGGCTGGGATAGCACATCAGTAGTTATCTTGATCCATATTGACTCCAGACCAGGTACCTTATGCGTCCAATTGTTAGGCAATCAATCCAGGATTTACCCCGCAGCCAGTTTACAATGTGCAGCAGCGAACAGAAGAGCCGAACAATCACATCTGAGAAGAGGGCACTCAAGCTTCTAACCCCATGCTTGGTTATTTAGCTTCACTCGGGGATCGCATCTTTCCCAAAACGTTCAGGTTGAATAGACGCGCCTGATACTTTCCCCTTCTCTGATTCAAACAGTTTGCTGGCGTCTTCGGTCATCTTCTCGGCGATAGTTGAGGGATTGATCGCGTGTGGCTCTGCTGGGCGTCGCGTAGTCCGACTCATGGGCGGCGATGGCGGTGGGGCCTAGCTGGAGGATTCCAAGTCCGACACTGATGATTATTGAGCTTGCTAGCCGGTGGCGTTGGCGTAAAGCTAACTAGGACTCCTTACGCATCTTTCACTCTGCCAGTACTCTGGGCCTGAGGGTGAACCAGCCGTCAGTTGTTTGTTTGTTCCAAGTTTTTTCTCCCCCTTTGAATCCGCCACGTCGGCGGTCTTTCGCAACTGTCACGTGGTCGCCTGTACGTTCAACCGCGTCAACCGCCATTTGTCTATCTAGTATCTACAGCAAGTTTACTCATCTCGTACGAAGTCTCATTTGCGAAGACGTATCTACAGCGTTTCTCTGTTGTTTATCGTCCCTTATAGTCCTGTAAGCTTATATTGTGAGGCGTCTGCCAATCGGCTAGTATCGTATCTCAAAACCCATGCAGTCCGGCTCCGCTCGGCCGGATTCAGTAGGCAAAAGCTACTATCCCTTCCCTTGACTCGCTTAGTTCTGCCTCCCTAATGGTTGATTCAGGAAGGTCATCACAGAGCCTCTTTGACTTGGCAGTTATGCACGGCCGAGTCGAGATCAAGCAGGCCTTGGATGATATCTATCTTCATCGAGCAGTGACTGCTGCTCCCAGCTTTCCTTGATCCACTCCGTGGTAACTATGTGAGGGAGCTTCTGATCTGCTCGGGCAGACAAAGTCTTCCTTAGCGTGGCGATCTCTGTGGATGGTGTATCCGGATCTACAACCACATGGGTGATGGAGGGGTCCTCACAATCATTGACAACAGTGGCACCTGCAAATCTGGCTGTATTTCGAGCCAAAGATAGTCGATAGCCGCAGCAGGGATGTTCCGAATTCCCGGCGTCTGGAACCTGCGTTGTCTGGTCGGGAAAGAAGAACGTCAAGTTTTGAAAAAGCCACCCGCATGGGAGATCCCATCCTGCGTCCACTCTCTCTTGGATAACTTCTCTAAGCTTCTTGGTAGCTTCGCCTCTCGGGGGCACATCGGAACTACCCTTGTCCGCGCTTATCTTATCAAGCAAACTGACCAGCTCTTCCCTGGTGACATCCCGAGCGTAGCTGTCATTAAATTGGTCGACACTCGTCAATACCTCCTCCTCCTTACTGGGCGTAGTGAAAAACATGTGCCGAGGTTCCAGGGGAAGAAGCAAGTCTGGCAGGCCCGCATCAATCTCATTCTGCCTCACACAGTCTAAGATCCAAGATGGTCGGATGATGCTCACATCGCCATTCTTTTGCAGAGAAGCTGCCTTCACAGTTCTTCGGTCCGCGATACATACGGTGTTGGGAGCGGCCTTGTTTGTCTGATATATCTTGCCTCCATTCAATTTGACAAGCTGTTCCAACTCCGCCTTCGATTTCTTGATTGGGGCTACCGAGTCGGTTAAAATAAAGAAGTTGAACCCGTCGAAAATATGCCCTGACGGCCCTTCATACTTCACCTCCGCACTAGGGCTGTATCCTGCAACCGTCAATTCTTTCTTTGGTCGCTTCACCCCTTTTTTGCGGAAGTTCTCAACACTGAATTCCTTCTCCTTTTGCTCTTGCTCCACGTTTGACTTCAGATCCAGGAACTCTTGCATGGAAAGCGCGCTCTTCCAGTCCTTATCCATGCGTAACCTCTTAAACCGCGGAAAGCGCAATGTCAGACCGACCCGAAATTGGTCACTGATCGATACTGATGCTGCTTTAACACAGAGGACCACCGAATCCTCTGGTTTGATCCACTGATCTGGACGCTCGTGCTGTGCATTGCCACCCGCCAGCTCAATGTATGCCGTTGGCGGATTTTTGGGGTTCCAGTCCATCCATTTGCCATCAGTATGATGACGAATGTTCGCATAGTCTGCTGCCGTAAAGCCTCCCCCGACCTTGCAGAAAGAATAGCATTTGGTGGACGTATTCCCTTGCGAAGAGCTAGCATTATCGACCCTCAATCCACACAGAAAACTTGCAAGACCCCCTCCTCGGTGACCACTACCATAGTAGCCGCCTATAACTATCAGATCCAGGGACTCCCCAAACTCTGTCATGTATTCAGGCTTCACTTTCATCCAGTCGTCATGTCGTTCATTGAGGCGATAGGGGGATCTCGGGTTTTTGAGCACTAGTCCCTCTGAAGCCTCCGCAACAACTCTTCGAAGCGCCGCTTCAATCTGGGTCTTATCTGTAGCTTCCTCGTAAGGATGGACTTCGAACCGACGGTGGACCGACTTTACACTCTTCTGCAGAGCATTTCGACGATCGCGAAGAGTGTACCTGGTCAGATCGTGCCCGTTCAAGAAGAGTAGATCAAAAACACGAAAAAGCGGCCGTGACCCATTCGAGAACGGGTTTCTCTGTTCGGCTAATGCGGCGGTCTTCAATGTGCCAAATGGTTCAGGGGCGCCCTGCTCAGGATTCCAAGCAATCATTTCACCGTCCAGAATCAAACTGTTGACACCGTCTGCAAAGGCGTCTTTGAGATGTCTGGCCAAGGCACCATTGGGGTCCTCGAGGCTCTTTCCATAGAGGTAGGTGTAATCTTTCGCTTTCCTCGACCAGAAGCGAAACCTCCTTCCTCCTGGCACCGAGCTGTCAGACTGCATATGAAGCTGCATACGCTCCCCGTCGAGTTTCTCCTCAATCCAGAATACAGGGTCTTCTTCTGTACCCCGCATCCGGGCAATCATTCGATCAAAGGACTGCATTTGAAACTGAGCTAGTTGGGGCTGAAAGCATTGCATCAGAGAAATGCCACTGTTTTCAGCCCCCAGTCGGATGTTTGGATCATGCAGCTCCCAGCAAACACGTCGAAGACTACTGGATATGCTATAGAGATTTGCAGCATCTGGGTGCCATACATTGAATAACGTTCGCTCTGTAGCCCCGACTTTCATTTGCCGAAGAATAATGCGGATCAGCCACAGCATCTCCTCGGGGTTCATTCTTCGGTAGAACTCTGACAGGATGGGCAGCTGTTGGTCCTCCTTGGAGGCATTTGAAAGCTGGTCGAGCTTGTCGTTCACCTCCTCGATCGACATATTGCCCACCTCCGTCCTCATAGGCCGTTTTGAGATAACATCGTAGCAGCGTCTGGCAAAGTCCCCCGCCATAAAGCGCGAGGTAGCCAATTGCCCTGGCAGCTTCCAGTTCAAAAGATTGAAGCCGTCCTCGGAGTTCTTGTCGATCTTCATGATTTTGACCAGTAACTTACCGATGGCCTTTTCTTTGATACCGTACATGGCGCGGTCACGGTCTTTGTCCGGAAGAATGAGCCGGAAGGCAGGATAGATATCATCGCCCACTTCTTTCCGCCATCGTGAAATGAACCGCTCAATGACATCCCGTCGTTTTTCGTGTGGAGTAAGGTTTGCTGCCGACTGGCCATGAGGCCCGACTTTTCGCCGAGGAACGGCAGATCCTGTGGGCTTCTTGGAGAGCTCACTCAAAGGATTAAACAGGGTCTCAAAGAGCTCGTGAAATGGCAATGTCTGGGAGTGGTTGTGGGGACGGTTTGGGTATTTCTCGTCCAGGTTTGAGTCTTGTTGTGAGGGTTGACTGTAGGAGTGGGATTTTTCATGATTGCTAGCCTCTTCCTCATCCATGGCTCATCGACGTGCTCTGTATGGGATGTTTGTCGGTGGACGGGTAGCACCAATCATTTATAGGACCAAGTACTAGGCAGTGCAACTGACCAGGCTGGCTAGGTGGATGATGAAGTACTATGGAGACGATAAAGATGTGGAGAACGCCGGTCGGCGGAAAGTCACGTGAATAAACTATGTGGGGTGCATAGAACACTACTAGTACCAATTAGGCAGCAACCACTGCAGGCACCCACCTCTGCTGCCTGTTAAGAAGTATGGAGGACATAGTGGCAGCCTGAAGCAGATCTAGACTGAGTGAGTCTCGTTGGAGAGTTCTGCGAGACAGTGACACTTGATCACACTCGATTACTCCTGATAGATACAGGCTGGGGTTGAATGTCATGGTCTACCAGTAACTGTGAGTCTACAAAATATGTTATTGCTACCCGTTTTGTATGGATTACAGACGATGTATACGGTAATCATCTTACTCGTGTCTCTACTAGTTCTACACAGGTTGTGTCTCCCAGCTGATGGTGATTCAGTATTGACATGAAGGCTATAATACGATACCCACAGTAGTAGGTACCGGATACTCCCAGCGTTAGACACGGTATATAACTCTCTACTAGTACTATCTTCTACCATCGTGACGATTACTGATCTGAGATTTACGTGATACTAACAGCTGCTTATTTGACCGTTGATCAATCTTTGAAAGGTTAACATCTCGTTAATATGAAGATTATGGACTATACTCTGCGTAGGCGTGCAATTTACAGTTTCTTCGTCTTTCAAGCCGAGCCCTATGCGGCAGCAACTGATTCAATCATTTCTATTTCTTCTAAGAAACCGAAACGCTTCATTCTAGCCCCTCTAGGATATCCTTACTATCCCCTTCTCCGTTGCAGTGTGTGGTATCCGAGCTGTCGGCGTGTGTCCGCAAGTGTAGCCCCCCTCTTCGTCAACAACTCGCGGATTTGCGCTTCACTCTCCGAGATCTTGCGAGCGAGCCCAGCTACTTCACGCACGCGGTTCCGAGGAATGATCACGACGCCATTGGAATCAGCGACAACGATGTCCCGGGACTCGACCCGGACCTTCCCAATACCAACAGGCCCGTTGACCTCACCGACCTGGACCCGATCTTTTCCTGTACGCCTCCATCGTCCTGCAGTGTATAATGGGTATCCCTCCTCAAGGGCCAGATCCACGTCACGACACACTCCATCGATCACCGTGCCCGCAACCCCCCGCAGCGCGGCATAGTGAGTCATGATATCGCCCCAGACTGTACAGTCTGTACGGCTACTGTTATCAATAACAACCACATCTCCAACCGCCACATCATCCAGGAAATCCCCTACACTGCCAGGTGGGTCGCTCGCAGGGACGTAACGCACGGTAAATGCCGGACCAACAGTAACTCGCCGGTTACTTGAACCCGAAGAAGACAATGGCTGAATACCCCAGGCCTGTCCTGCGATTCCCAAGGAATCCAGTGCGTCCGAGACTGCTGGCGAGTCCAAACCCCTCAAAAGTCCAACCAACTCCTGATCCTCCGCACTCGCCTTCCGGGGGTTCTCTTGTGATAGTGGGCTGGCAGCCGCGGCAGCCGACACGGTCTCTTGTCGGAGTTGCTCGAAGCGCGAGTCGCGCATTACCGCCGACACCGTCTGCCCGGAGCGTACTGCCTCTACCATCTGGTTTTCGCGGTTGTTGATCTGCTCCGCAAGGGTGAGGACGATCGAGATATGTGCGGCAGGGACGAAGACAGTACCGCACGCGTCCGCGATAACATAGTCATCCTGTTCGACTGTCACACCACCACAGACACGCACGGGCTTGCCAGCGCTGACAGAGACTATGCGACTCCGGCCACTGATCATCGTAACAGCACGTCCGTAGAGTGGATACTGGACCTCGACACTACCGTCGATATCTCTGCATACTCCGTCGATTACGGTACCCCGGATTCCCTTGGCCTTGGCGGCGTTTGCAATGATATCGCCCCAGCAGGACACACCCTCCAGTCCGCCGGCGATGACAAGAACCCGGTCATCACTGCTTACTGCATCGATGGTAGGAGCAAAAGGATGTGGTGTTGGGGCTGTCCCGATCCTCGGGCCTACTTCGACCGTGCTAGCGCGGCCGACGATTTTCGGACAGTTCCAGAGAGGCCGGAGGCCGTATGTGGCACCACGAAGATGGAGGACATCTAATGCATCGGATACTGTATTGGTGTCGAGAGCCGCGAGGCGGTCCAAGAAGCTGGTTGTGTCACTCATCCTCTTCCGGCTATATGTGCGGACTGACTTCGGGAAAGAAACTCGGAAAATTGAGGTAAACATGTAACAATAGTAATCTCTTTGGCAACTCGTAGTCAACTTGTACCCTGAGTCTGTTTATGTATCGGATATAGTCTGTTTCGGATGCAAATACTCCGTATATCGGCAAGAGTATGCGGGGTGCGACATCCCGAGTTGTCTGTCATCCCGGCCGACGGACGGGATGTGATGGTCCGTCTATTTATGGATGCAGCGGAATCTTCTACCCCGTCGCATTCAATGGGGACCCCGCAATCACTGACCTTAGAGTAATATGACCATATGAATCATATCATGGAGCAAGGTAACTAGAATAAGATTGAAGCGATGATAACGCGGGTACATAAACCCGCTTCTACGCAATGAGACGTACTAGATGAATCCGGATGCTGGGCCTCACCTCTGAGCATTATATAGGTATTGTAGTGATACACTATTATCGGGAACTAGTAGGACAGAGTGCATGACATCAGTCCTAGCAATGGGTAGAATTAACAAGTTAGTATCCTATACACCTGCATATCACCAACCCCACTAACCGGCTCTACATTTACCCCCAGCTGGAGTAAGATAACGTAATCAACGATTGGACGGCCTATACGGTTGGACAGCCCATCTGGTTATCCTATATAAAAGAAGTCATTTTGAATCCGTTATATCTCAACCACTACTAAGGTTGAATAGCTCTAACTTCATATATAGATAATATATAGTAGAAAGATTGATATATAGCTTTCCAGAATTTTAAAATTTTTCCTTATATAGATTATATTGATATATTTAAAATTACAGATAAAATACACATATTGTATTAGGATGAGATACTAATTATATTTATATAGATTTTTGAGGAGTATTAGATAGTTATTTATATTATTTATAATCTATTTATACAATATTGAGTCTTTTAGACTTATAATAGTTGAGTTATCTTGTGTTCAAAAAGAGTCTTTTGTATAGTATTACCAGATGGGCCGTCCAACCGTTGATTACGTTAATGGATGTATTGATTCAGCAAGCAGGGAATTGATCATGAAGCCTTTTTGATAGTATTAGCATCCAAGTAAGCGAATCGAGCTATAATGCTGAGCCCATGTCAATTGGCTGCTATCGCGGGATGCTGTGGAATTAATTCATAACTTGAAGTGAGATACTACTACTACGAACTCGGGCTATTGATCCATTGGACTTCTGTTTGTAGGTGAGTAGAAGAACTAAGTACTCTGCCTGGACCGACATTCAAAATCACTCCAAGATAGTTTGTAGGCTAGTCTCTGAGTATTCATATTCTATCGTAATCATACATCGGATCGGTGCTTTATGACACTCAATAAATACACTTGCTAGCTGACCTGTCATTCACGGTATGTCCGCCACCAGGGCCCCGGAGGTCTGCGAACAATTCGGCCATGCAGACTATACAGGTACAGTTCGTGCTTCCCATTAGCCTACACTGGTGGAATAGACTCTCGGCAAATGGGGCACTGCAATCGAAGTCGCATCCAGCTCTCGAGACAGGTACTATGGAAGATATGCCGACATGGGGTGACCATGTATGTCCGTCGACTGAGGAGACTCGTGGCCCCGTCCGTCATGCTGCTACTGCCAGCACCGCCCGGAGCTGCAAGGACGGGAACCTCGATTTCTTGCATACAGATGGCACAATCAAATACTGCCTTCTTCTTATCTTTTGCCCGCTGCTTATCTTCATCTTTGGCTTCCATGGAGTATTCCCGCTCGTCAGCCCTCAAGGCCCCGATTGGAAGGACTCCGCCAGACTCAAGATCATCGCCGGATCCAGAGCTATCGCGTAGCACGGGGTGATAGTCATAGGCGGGTGGCGCCCACCCACTAGGAACAAAGAAGCGAGGTCCCAGAATGTCCTGGCTAGCCAATACCCAGACCTGAACCCACACCCAGCCAGCCAGTGCCAGGGCTGTGGTCGAGTCGGGTCGAATGAAAAGCACATTCCCGCGTGCAGTCAAAAAGTAGATGAATGGAAAGAGTCGAAGGAAACTTTGGCTAACCACAAATTCCCAGCGCAGTGCTTTGCGGCAATTGCGCATAACATTTCGATATATCTGGGGTACCCAGAAGGATAGATATATAAATCCGAGGGTTCGAGCATATATGGCTCCCATGCGGTTGGGCCAAATGAAAGACCAGACAGATATGATGAGGAGGACAAACAAGATAAAGTAGAACCGGGCGTACATGGCACCGACATCACCTCGTGTATCCTGCGCAGTCGGCGTGGCGCCCCGATTCGCAGGAGGTTCGTTTTCCTCTGATGGCGGGTCCTGGTCGGGGGTCAAAATGATAGGCGTTGCGCCAGTATCGGTGACTCGAGTCGTAGTAGCAGGGAGTGGAAGGTTCCCTGATCGCGTAGTAGGATTCGGTCGACGTTCTTGTTCTCTTCGCTCCGGGGCCTGGACTGCCCAAATTTCCATCATAAATTTCATTCCAATATAACTGACCGAGAGGAAGGTCAAGAAGGATGCTGTTGTCATAACAAGGAAGGAAACGGCCGGATAAAGCTCCAGTAGCATGAAAACAAGTACGAATGAATCGCCGAACGCCATGAGCGCGATCGTGTAGAAGCTGATCCGGCTCCTAGTAGATGGCGTGGATGCTTCTTTGATTTGACGTAACAGTAAAGCGATCTGGCCAACGGAAAAGGCCGAGATCATAAAGATGATGCGAGCAGAGAATTTGCCAAATTCCTCCATTTTCGGCCCCGATAGATAGAGTGCTTCTGTCGGAGGGAAGTCAGGAGCTCCCTTAGTCTCTAGAATGTACCCACAATCAGGCGAGAACATGACGGCTGACATAACTAGGGGCGGAGGAGACGGAATGGGGGCTCCCATTGGATATCTCAGCTCTTGTTCTATCTGCTCGATGATCGTTTTATCTGTAAGGTAGCCATGGATCGCGACGGGATGCAGCTGGAGGTAGACGATATGTTCACATTTTGGAGCAGGGTATTCTACCTGCTCCGTCCCGACAAGTGAGGACCAAGGAAATAGGGTAGGAGGCCGATTCTGCTTCTCAGATATAGTGTCCGAGAGGGATTTGACGAGAAGCTGGTGGGTGAGGTTGTATGCGTCTGGCGACATCATCAGATGCGGTAATGCGAATACGCCACCAAATTTCTCGCTGGTTGTAGTCAAGATGATAGCGCCCGTCTCCGGGAAATGAACACCATACAGCGACAGGTACCAGGTGTTACCCCAGAAATCGCCGCTCTCCACAGCCAAAGTTGCTCGGATCTCCCGAACCTGGCCCTCGGGCAATTGGACTTCCTCACCGCCGCCCTCCCGGAGATCAAGGTAGAAAGTGCCACTATCCCCCGTAACATTGTGACTGAACTCATGCGTGAAGTATTCGTTCTCCAGTGCAATTGCAGTCGTGTTCAACAGGGCATGTCGTTTGTTCTGTTTGTGGCGTACCCATTCCCCGCGCAGCTTACCGGTCGCATTCCGATAGACTGGGAGGAGTAATTGGGTCAAGTTAAGACCGGAGAAAGCGTCAGGCACGGCAAGGGCCTTGGGAGGCCTCAAGCCCGCCTCTGCCATGGTGGACCGCAGCTGAAACCGAGCTCTATCCTGAACATCTGGAAGAAGATCCCAAGCATAGCTATCGTTCTTCCTGACACCCGAAAATGGGAGCCATCGGTCGGTTCCCGGATCGAAGTCGCCATACTTAGACTCATTCAACATGTGAAGCGCGTTCCGCTCCCTCACAAGCTCTCTTTGGTGCTCTTCATCCTGAGAGACCAGAGGTGAATGCGACTGCGAGCTCAGAAGCAGGTAGAAAACTACCAGAAAGAAGAAAAAAGAACCGCGGTGATCCATAGGTGGCCACAAATCGCGGGCATCGAACGGAGGAGGGTTGCTCCTGGAGGCCCAACTTCTGGTGTGCTGCGCAGAGACGGGCAGCCCTCGCGAGATCCTCGACTGTTGTAAGAACGCGAGGAACAAGCAGTAGCAGTACGACGTCACTATCGGAGTAGCACGTGATGCAGCGACCGGGAGGGGCCACGGGACAGTCGGAAGGGTCGATGACACATGGATCCAAACAGAGGTTGGCTGGTACCAGAGAATTGAAGGGGCTAGACCTCGTGCTGTCAAGATATTGCAAGTGCTAGATGCATCGAAGCTGCGAACTCCCTTGTACAACAACCAGGTGGTATCTTATCGGGAATGAAGGCTAGATAGATAGTAGACTTAAGGGGGGCCGACGGGCGGGAAAGCACCGGTGCACGTGAGGCTGCCGACTAGCCCCAATCCAAGACGGATCCGGGGCAATAGATGATCCGGTAGATCGGTAGTATATTACTATTACTACTACTACTATTCAATGAATACACGATGGACGCCATTATCAAAACCCTCAAGTCAGTGAGGACTGTCTATATCTACTACTAGCACAACTGTATATCGGGCTCGATTGGCCGAAAAACAGAAAGTACGATCTGGATTGACTATAGAATTGATTTGAATTGTATCCGTTATATAATCATGAACGACAACAACGCACGACAGGAGGTTACATATCAACCCGCTGTTTGAAGAGACTCTTGCCCCTCAGCCATTGTCGATAGCGCTTATAACGTTTCTTTTCATAATCCTCGGCCACCACAGTCAGGCCTCCCTCCGAGACATTCAAAAACTCAGCATAATCCGCAAGGTTCTCTTCGGCATTAGCTTCCAGAGTGGCCTCCTCTACGTTGCACTTATTTGCATATTCCAGTAAATCCAGACTGGATTCATGCTCACGAATAGAAGTGGCAGTCAACTCGTCTTCAGAGGTCACAACAAGTGGAACCTTCAAAGGATGGTTAATGTAGCGTTCGTATTCTTCTCCTTCTGCAGCGGTCACAGACGGGTTTAGCGAGTCGGTCACCAGCTGGCCAAGAGTCCACTGCGCAATTTGCGTTTTGCTCGGGGTCGTGACCGTCGACTCCTGAGAAGAGTGCATGGAACTGAAGGAGTGAGGCAGTCCGAATGATGTAGATTTCATAATACCTGCAGACGGTGGTAATTTATCAGCGGAAGGCGGCTGATGAATCCAGTTGTAGCTGGACTGGGATGTTGCGCTACCGAGTTGTGGGCGGCCCGCTGGATCGATCGAGGTCTTAAGCGGTTCCTGGATCTTGACGCTACGTGGTGGGTGTCGTTCCCGGTTGATCTGATCGTGGGGGATCCGGGGAACAAACGGACTAATGTCGTAGGGGGCGCCGGAACCAGGCCGGAATGGAAGATAGCGGAGCGTTGAGTTCATTTTGTAAGAGAATATTTTCGAGAATGACGAGACGGCTAATGGCCTATAGTACTCGAGCCAGTAATCGTCGTAGTGTGAGAGAGGTTCCTTTGGAGGTCGCGGAGGGGGTGGCACTTCTTTTTCCTTCAGATTCTCCGGAGTGTACCAGCAAATGTAGTTGGGACGCCTCTTGTTGGACCAGGATCGCGGGTCAGCGTGGTGCAGGTAATAATCGGTCGACAGATCCCACAGCATCGGTTGTCCTTGGGAAAAGATGTAGTTCCCGAGGAACAGATTGTAGGCTTCCTGGCGCTGGGCATCGAGGAATGAATTGTTGTAGTACCGTTTGAAACTCTCCACCATATCGCGAGAATGACTACTCCACTGGTTGATCTTGCGGTATGTGGCCATAGTGTTTACCAGATGCGAGCCTCCGTACTGGATTGCAATGGTATCACCGTGGTCGTGCCACATATCAGTAAATAAGTTGACAGCATCGGTGTCGTACTCCACAGTCGTTCCATCAATAATTCCCAAAGCGTGAAGTTGGTATCCCAAGGCGCGCTTTCCAATAACGAATTGAGCAGCATTTGTACGGTCTAAACAATCGATGCAGTTCGTCCTCGCGATGCCATTTTGCAGACGCAAGCCAGACTCTGCATCATATCCGTTCTTGAAGAAGCCGGTCTTTGGAACAATCTCGCCCGCGATATGCTCTAATGTTCCAATGACGTCTTGGTCTCTGCTTTTTGCAGCACGGCTCATGTCCCAGGGCTGATAGATAATCTTCTTATCCTCGGGCAGGAACTGGTTCAGATACTGGATGGCGTTCGTGTACTCCTTGAGTAACTTGGACTCCCGTGGGGTTCGTTCTCGCGATTTTATCAGGTTGAGCACATAAACTGGTGCGCCGTATCTCTCAAAAAGGTTGTCAAAGTGTAGTGCAGCAGCGGAGTAGAAGGGGTCAACCAAGTTTAGTTCAATATCAGGTTTGGGAGACACCCCTGAGTTTTCCTGTGTCCAGTAGAGCGGTATACTCCCACGGTGTTGCACGTAAGAGGTGTACAGCGGGTTAGCATAGAGATTTGGACCGGGAGAATGAAATGACGTGGCTGTCATCTCGGACACTATCTGCTCCGTTTCAACATCGTTTGCTACATAGCCTAGATCGTTCGCGCCTCTCTTCAGGAATCGGGCCCCTGCGAAGAACCGAGAGCGTCGCGCAATGATCGTGATGTAAACCAACCGCCCGTACACTGACATCTTTGCCTGTTCAACATATCCATGAATGATTGGTAAACACCATTCCCAAGGATTTTTCAACGTTTCGAGGGCTGGCCCGAGAAGATGGTGATTCCAAATGAACATCGTATTGTAGTCTTGCTGAAGGTGTTTCGGGTGTCCGTCCTGGTTGGCGGTGCGTTCCCGACAAATGTTGTGCTGCAAAGTGTGGGTGATATCGTAAGAATAGCTAAAGTAGAAGGATCGGGTTAGATCCAAATTATTTAAGATGGCAATATACCTCGCCTCCTCCGGGTTCTTCTCCGGGCGGAGACGAGACGAGCTTGAAGTCGTTAACGAGATGAGCTCCGTTCCATCGATCTGATAGACATAGTGACCTCCAAGCATAGCAACCTGGCTTCTCTTGGTCACCAGAAGCATGTAGTAAGCATCCGTAAATCGTATAAACCCCAATAAAGCCCATGCACTGCACTTCAACTTCAACCCTCCCGACCGTTTATTTCCATCATCGATCGTATCCAACAACTGGCTCATCTCCCGCTTGCTGTAAACAATATCATCCTCTGAAATGCTGAGGTCCCCGGATTCCGACGTTCGATCGATCTTGAGGATCCTAAAGCGGGTATCCGACAAGTCCATTCCCACCATGTAGAATCGGGTGGCTGTCTCGTACAAGGAGAACTTGTGCATGCGATTGATCCCTTCCTCTCCTCCGGTGTCGAAGAAGGCCGAGCGTTGCTTTTGCGCCGAGGTGGGCGTAGAATCCCGCTCGAAGGATGTTGCAACCTGGGGCTCTTCATCTCCTGCCTCCACCCCATCTTCACTCAGGGCAGGTACTGCGGGGGATGCATAATGTAATGGGGTGAATGGGGAGGCTGCGCGAGGTGATCGGAGGCCATCTTCGTGATCGATAAAGCTTCGAGGGGCCGAGTCAGGCTGCTCTTCTGGGAACTTGGTGCTGGAGCCGGAGGTAAACGAGGCATCGGCGTAAGGGAGGTGGAGATCTGAGGTGGAGTTTGGCGAACTGGTATCTATCAAGGACACCGCTCTGGAGGACTGGTCGTCCAGTGGACCGAGGCTTTTGTCTTCCGCGGCCTCGCGGGAGAGGGACACTTCATCCAGACTCTCCATAATGAAGGCAGAGGCTGGTGAAATCCCGCACCAGCATCATATGTATTCTCGGTTGTTAGCGCGCAGCGCCTATGCGAAAAGATAATCGAAACGGCGACCAGAGTAGTAGTAGTAAGTGACGTCGGACGCGGGTGGGTGGTGGGGCGATGAGCTTCACGTGATCGCAAATCACCCCAATGAGGCACCGATCAGATCTAGCCCTGTTAACTAAGTAACCATCATCCAGCTCAGCCCAACGAAAAAGCTCAGATGATGGAAATAGCATTATACAATGGCATCAAATGCCTACTACACTGAGAAACTTTCTCGGGTTTACGAGAATAAGATTTATGTTGGATGAAGACATTACTGATCACAAAAGCACTTATACGCACTCGGCAACATGCAACAGTCCTGATCAGGCGGTTATTACCCCATGCATTGATACCTCCCGTAGAAAATTGTGATCTAAATTGCAAGCTCCACATTATACTTGGCCAGTATTGTTCTCACAACTAGTAAGAGTAGATCTGAAGTGATCAGTACTTCGACCTAAATACATCCACAACTCCACGACTGGATATATGGGCAATCTCACTCCCCACGTTCCGCTTTCTCAATCTCTGCCAACGCCTTCTGTATCATCTCTTGCGTACTCACCCGGGAGAAATGAACCTGCGCCGCCTTCAAGCCATCCTTCCAAAGATGCCACTTTTCCATCGTGAAGCGCGGTCGCGGAGGAGGATCATCGGCGTCTCCGAATGTTCGTTGGACCTGACAGTTCTCCCATATTCGCTGACCGGCGTAGATATACCAGATACATGAAATACGCACGGCCTCTTCTACCAGTAGATCACTCTCCTCAAACGTTTCTCGACACGCCCACAGCGCATATAGTGATGCGTCAATGGCATGGCCGAGATGGTCTGCTTTCGCGGTCAGCTGCGCCATAAACGCATTTCGATTCTCCCACTCCTGGAGTTCGCGTGGAGGATACTCCTTCCGGGGATCATCGTCGACCTTCTGGGCGTACTCTGTACGTGACGCCAATTGCAGGGTTAGCCGTGGAATCAACCGACAATAAGAAAGCAAGAAAAAAAGCAAGAAAAAAAGAAAGAAAGAAAGAAAGAAATAGAAGAACTCTATAAGTGAATAGGTGAATTTAAGTGAATAGGTGTAACGTACTGGGGTCGTATGTGAAAGAATACATATCCCTCAAGTAGACCCCGAGATAGGGGAGTTCAGTCCATAACTTCATGCCCTCTGACGTTGGCTCTTGGCCCGTATCAGGATCGACAATCTTGGTGCGTTGAAGATGGGCAATGAATTCGATAAGCTTGTGCTGCTGCGCAGCTGGAGTAAGATTCACAATTTTCACAACCGTGACCATGGCAATCCATGTGTGTGTGCCATCGATTTCAGTCGGGGGTTCCCCTCCCTCCTGGTGTAAGACCTCGCGCACCCGAAGCAGATTTTGGACTGCCTCGGCTGGTGAGACACCAGGATTATGTACCAGCTCACTGATGACTTGGTATTCCGGTCGCGCAAGGAACACTTCGCCGAAGCCTTCCATCATGAAAGGGTGTTTCGAGGTTTCAGGAAAGCAAGGTCAACGACACCATCTGAGTGGTTTAAATAAAGGATGTTGGGGCAAGCTGGGCTGGCGGTCAGCACTAGTAGCCGGGATACCTGATCAACTCAGCAGCCAACAAATAACATCCTTCATGTTCCCAACACGCCACTTTTCCCTGACATGCTTTCAATTCAATACTTGCCTATTTCTGCTCTTTCCAAAGGCCAACCACTCAAGCTAACTCGCCAGCAACCATATGGTCAGATGGCCAGAGTCAAAGCCAAGATAGAAAGATGTAGGAGCAGAAGTAAAAATAGATGACGGCAGGAAGATATGCAGAACGACAAGACACTAACTCCTCTTGACATATATGGTATTACCATATTGAAGCAAGGCCTGGTTAAGATATAGTACACATCTATTTTAGGTGCAGATAGAATCGAAAGACAATTTTACTAATAGCACTACTAACAGCACTCCACTAATTCCAGATCGAGTGGAATAGGTTCAAGTACATATTCACTATATTTGCAACCAATAAAACGAACTGCATATTTGCAACCAAAATAAGGGAATATCCAGCGGTACTAGGTAATCAGTGCCAGTAAATATTGGGCAAGGATATTGTACACATGTGATCCATCAGTAATCACACCGTCCCATCAGGAGTCGCTTGCTGCTATTATGATTACTTTAATGAAATAGGCTAACATGATCACTCCTATGCTAAACGAGTACAACGGTCCTATAACGGAAAGTCATCATCTGAGGGATAATGATTCTAAATATCAGTGGCTAATTAATAGTGTCTACAGTGTATAGAAAACTGACCATTTTAGAGAAGATCAAGACTAGGAAGGCATATATGTTCACCTGCTGTGGTTCCTACATTATTATGACAGAGATAGAGGTGTAGACACCGGACAACATATTAGATTGGATCATACAATCATGAACGACTAAAGTATTATGTGAGAAGTAACTAAACGATAACAGATGTCGAGAAAAACAGGAAGAACTATGAATGCTCACGCCTAAAAGAACGGAGAAAGACCTCGAGGAACAGGTATTTCGTGCAGTACTAATAATCAAAGATAAGAAGATACGCAAGACATGAACAAAGGCCAAATGTATACTATCTACATTGCAAAGCTCTTATTAACATAGTGGCAGACGGAAGACACCTGACGAGCATATCTTCCGTATATCCTCATTCTCCTCGAAATTTCAAGGTGGCGGATTTTTGCCGTTGGGTGGGATTTCCGGACAGTGTGTTACATACTAAATTTTCATGTTCCGCACTAGCTTGCATATAAAGGCCAGAATCTATACATCAGAGGATCTTGATAGCAGTGATATTAGCTGGAAATGTTGCTAAAGACCTTATTGAGCACACTTGTTTCTGACAGCAGGGCCCAGTAGATTCTTCATAGAGGGTTTCTATGTGCTACAAGACCTATGTCGCGTTTTTATTATATGGGCCGACAATGTGGGTGGGGATGAGTACTGAAGTAACTGAACTAGGGATTACGGCAAGGTATGAGAACGATAAATCAAGCAAGAGAGTCGGATTAGATCTGCACCTAGCTAAAAGGTCGTCCTGGCTCCTGGCGTTACTACTTCCGAGATTGTCCCAAGACCTGTCTGGTCTGGTTCCCTGCTTAGGACATGGAGTAGTCCATGAGCTTGGCTACCAACGCCAGGGCCTGCTGAGTGAATGTCTGGATTCAGGCAGCCTCCGCTTTCAGCTTCAGGTGAGCCTTCACGTGTTTGGTGAGCCTCCGATAGTGAATTAGAATAAAGTATATATACGTGATGACGGAGCCAAGTTGCTAATCTCGAAAGTCGGCCCTTGTCTTATGCTGAGCAGCAGAGTTGGATGTGAGAGACCATAGCAGTGTTATGGCAAATCAACGCAGAATGGATGCGAATTGTAGGCTTGTCCGAAGATGTACGGGAGTAGTGTCAGCCCCTGCGCACAGAGGAGGGGGAAACGGTCAGAGGCGTAAGCCTTTCCGACCAAGCGAATACCTCTGCACGAAGCGTCGTCTTCAATGAGCATTTCCTGATGGCGACGCAAGGCTTATGAGGTTGAAAGCGACTATCAGTTTCAAATAATCACTCCCCGCTACTGAGGCAGGTGTCAAAGCCTACCCGGCGAGAGTCGTAAGACTGACATTCGGTAAGGTCTCATCTCAGAGTCGCTTCAAGGTATGGTAACTCGCTGATGGTCCTATAAGGGAGCTGCAGCCTGCGTCTATCCTCGTCTCTTCGAGCAAGCCTGAGAAAACAATTGATGGGGTATATCAATCTAATGTAGAACCAAACAATGAATATACTGTCTAGAACCGAGCGGCCGGCGGTTTAGTTTCTTGCGTAGTACATGATCCCGCATTTCCCTGACGACAATAGCACGACGACCTGATTGGAACATCGGCCGTTGCAACTGCCTGTTTCAAGAAAGGCTTCACGATTTGAGCTTCAGCCGTTCGCCCCAGCCTGTTCAGGCATTCGTAGTATCCATGCAGCGCCCATACATTGTTCGGGTGCTGCCTCGCACGAGGCAGCGTGTCGTCAAACCCAAGATCAGCCTGGTATACCGCTGCTGCCTCCTGGACATGTCCCTGTTCTAGCAGGAGCGCACCGTACGCATGACGGGTCGGTTGCATCCACCCCCACGGCTCGTCATACGGTAACCCATCATCCAGGGTGATAGATCGCCGTAGATGGGTAAAGGCCACATCATAGTTGCCACGGCGATACTCGAGCTCCCCATCCAGCATAGCGTCAGCCACGGCCAAGATGTCCAGACACTTGTTGGTGAATAACATTCGGCTGTAGGGTACACGCTTTACAGCCTCCTTAAACAGCGCGCTCTGTTGACTCGCTTCATCTATCCTCCCAAGCGCAGCCAACGCCACTCCCTTCCCGTACTGGATCATTGCAGTGGTGACACAATATAGCTGCGTGTCATGCGGGTATTCAAGGGCAAGAAGATCCTCCCAACGTCCAAAGCGAATCAGGACATGCACCTTCATACTCACAAAGCCTTCCAGCCAGTCAGCCATAGGCGGGGATTCGATACGCAGGAGCTGCTCTGGAATGGATGACTCCAGACTCTTTACCGTGTCCAACGCAACTTGCGACTGCCCCGCAAACATCGCCGCATATACTCTGAAATGATAATCATGCGATCGATATAGCGTATAGAAATTGACTGCGCCCTCACGGGCGAGGAACTTCTCATCTGCTCGAATTGCGTCCGAGTTCGATGCAATTGCCCGTCGATAATCACCACAGAGAATGTCCAAATGCGATGGCATATGATTAAGATGGCCTGCATCCGGTACTAACCCCCGCAAATGGTCTGCTACCCTGAGTGCTGCTTCCGGCTCACTGGACATCTCCATTAAGTGAATGTATAGATGCAGGATTCCCGGGTGTCGTAGAGCCTCGTCCTGGGTCAGCGCCAGATCTAAGACTTTCTTGATTTGCACAGTATGCGCGTCAGCTGCAGGCTGACCAGTACGTAAGTCCCAGAGGGCCCATGGAGTTAAATTCATGAGAGCATCCGCATACAAAGCCACCACATCTAAATCATTGGGAAAGCGTAAGTAAACAGATTCCATGGCGTCAGCGTACTCCTTATTCCAGCCGTTAAAGTCATCGGGAGCCACGTTCTGAGGGTATCGGTGTTGCAGGGCTGCGATAAGCGCTGCTTCCACGGGCTGGGTGGTTGTGGCGTGCGTCTGGGCCTCTGCGACAGCTTCGTGGGTACGCTGCACGGCGACCTCGAGGTCCTGCTCGTCGAAAGACTGCCAAGTTTTGTTGTAGTTAGGACCCAATGTGTATGCAAGACCCCAGTATGCCATCGCACAGGTCGAGTCATGTGCGATGGCTTTTTGGAAACAGTTAGCCGCTGCTTCGTGATTGAAGGCATAAGTCCAGATGAGACCGCGGTCGAACCAGAGTTGAGCCTGAGGGCTGGAGGTGGTCACCGGTCGGCGGAAGGAACCGAAGTCGTAATAATCGTCTGGTTCCTGGGCCGACATGATTGAGGAGCTCTGAAATTATTACAGCAAAGCAGAGCTAAGTAGAGATACGTAGGTGGCTTGCCGATGCTGTTCCTGAAGTTTGAGGGGGGATGATCCCGTAGTAATACCAATAGTAGATGGTGAGTAGTAGTAGATAGTTGATAGGGAGAATGTCCCCGCTATCGAACCAAGGTTCCCAGGCTGCAGGGAATAACAATAGTCCGAGGACGGTCACATAACTATACCATCACAACCTGTTAGTCTACATGGTAGATTCCATCATTGACTGATGATCTTGGAAAATGATGGTATAATTTACGAAAATGCGTATCCTTCGTTCTACGACCCAGTTTTTGATACAAGTACACTGCCAGGGTTATATAGAGACTATCGAGACAGCATTAATCGCCATAAGATTATACAGCAGCAAGAACAGAAACAGTATTCGATGAAGTCGAGAAATTCAACACTTTCGACTGCTAAATGACGGGCGCGAAGCGTGCTTCTATTTACTTTTCCGAAACATCAGGGCCAAGTACCCAGGACGAAGACTGATAGCTTGTAGGCAACTTGCTGTGTGCCGGTGGCAAGGAGTAAAGGTAGAAACTGGCTGTTGTTACACTCATTTACATTCTATATCTTTCTCTAGTGTTGTGTTCGGTTCGTATATGTACATAAAAATTTGTATTCCGTCTGCTCAGTGATCCAATCGTGTTTAGCATCATAATGTTGCGTCAGGTGGCCAAGTAAAGACTGCATGGACAGCATCTTATATAGCAAGCGGGATCGATCAGGTCAAAGAATATGGCCCTTTTCCTCGGTTGGAGGACCAGTAAGGTACCTGACTGCAGAGCAAATCCTTAACTGCTATATATCACGAGACGTCTGGCGTGGCCCGCAAGTTGCCGAGGTGGGAGGACGAGACAAAACAGACAAACGGACAAGTTCCCACCCAAGTCTAAGAAGCAAAACTATGCCACCATAACCAAAATACTTTTCAGCGCTGCGAGCGCTGTGACCGCATGGTCGACTGGCGACGGATGATGTCGCCATGGTTCCATGTCTGGCTTGCGCGGTCCTTCGGATCGAGACTGGTAGAAGCCCCGTGCTCCGGTCGACCCTGGGATTGCTGGCGGTCCATGGACATCTGACTAAGACTAGAGGTGCGACGGCGCATGCGCCGTTCTGCGTCTGCGATCTCATTCTGATTCAAGGATTCCGAAGGGAGAAGAATCGCGCGGTCCAAGGCATAGGGCAGGCCACGATGACGACCTCGGATTTGCATCGCAATTATGACCAGCTTGGAAAGAACCTGAAACTGGCTGGAGAAGGATGCATTGACTCCGGGATACCCGAGCGAAAGACCAACGGTGCCATATGCTGAGACAACTTCAAACAGCACGGACCACACTTGGAAGGAATATTCATCTTGCTGCTGGAGGCGCTTGCCTTCCACAATAGTGATGATGAACAGGCCCAGGAACACATACCACAGATCAAAACTGAGCTGTTTGCGCAAATGCGCTCCGATATAGCTGGGCGGTGTCTGGTTCTCATCCGACTCATCATCCTCGGTAGAGGCGTAGATGCCTAGACTCTTTTCCTCGTATACGTTGGTGCGTCGTAAGGAAATGGCGATGGGGAACACGGATATGTACATCATGATCAAGTAGGACACCTGCACAGCCGGGTGTAGGTCTGATACAGAGATAACAGCCAATCCGGCGGTTCGAGTACAGGCGGCCTGGAACAGACCGTCCACGATACGGATACCAGTGGGCAGGGATGTGACGACCGAATCATTCAAGTCCAGAATAATGAAAAAGATCAAGTCGATGCCATTCAAGGCCACTAGAATCGCAAAGAGCCACCACGTGGCATTCCTCGGAAAGAGTAGAGTGAAGCATCGGCGTGGATGATCCAGCAGAAAGCGGAGTTCCTCCCATAGCGGGGTTTCGGCACGAGTCACTTTGGACAGAGCCCAAATAATCAGGCGCAGCATGCAAGGGAACCCTGTATTCCCGATAATGATCAAAAACGTCATAAGCAGGAGCGGGAATATTGCTTTCTGGAATGATGATAGTGAGTCGGGCGTGAGAGTGAAGCCGACATCGTTGAAAGCCGATTGAGCCATGAAAATGGCCCACCAAGGGCGACCCTGACCGATTTCCTCGACCACCTTGCCCCAGTGTGTGGTCATAATCCAGGGCACGAGGCACAGGATGCCGAGAATGTGGAAGAAGGCATAGTAGGAGATTAGTACTACTGCCAGAGTCTTCAATGCCCGATACTCGATCCCGCCGAGCTCGTCACGTTGTTCCTCGGTCAGGTCGACAAAATTGGAGTTCCGACCGACCGTGGCATTCCAGCTGAGATACGGCTGTGTTGACCGTTCACGTTCCTGCGTAAGAGTGCGGAAAAGATTGTGTAAGGTTGGTCGCCGCGATGTCAAGCGACCCAGTTGCGAGGCATCGCTATCATTCTTTGTTTCACGGAAAGTGGGACGTGTATCTAATCGGGGGAAAGTAGAGTTCCGCGTCCTCGTCCGAATCATATCTGGCTCGTTAATCGTGATATGGGGCCCGTCGAGTCTGCGCGGCCTATCCTCGTCCTGATCCTCGTCCTCGTCGTCCTCATCCTTGCCATTCTCGTCTTCTTTGCTCATATCACATGGGCTGCGCTCGGAACTCGAGGAGTTGCTAGACGTGCGAACAGGTCGATTTGTCTCCTCCTCTTCCTCCTCCAACACCTGTGGTGCGCCACCGTTGTCATACTCCCGAGGGCTAGGTATCCGCAGCGCACCTTTGTTCCTCCGTTGATTCTCCAGGAATGCAATGTGATGTTCTGGGCTCAGCTGAGCCGGCACACGAAGGTTTCCTAAACTATTTCCCAGTCCAATTGCTAACTTTTGATTGAGGGCATTGTTCGCATCTTCGCCCAATTTTTCGGGTGGATCCCGCGCGGTGGGAGACGCGGGGGGCGAGTCCTCGCCGGATTTCTCCTTGACCTGCTGTCGGCTCCCCGGCTGACCTAGTGTGTCGCGCAAGACAACGATAGACCGACCAGCGACCCCAGCTTCTTCCCGGGAAGAAGACTGACCATCCTTATCTTCGCTTATGGTACGGAGGCGCGAGCGAGTATGGCGAAGGGCGCGCGCATCGCTAACGACATGCTGAAATCGCTTTTCGAACCAATAGAGACGCACAAAGACCAGCACAGTGTGAATGAAGATGGGAGTGGTCAGCATGGAGACCACGTACAAAACGATCTGCTGGTAGGTATGCAGTGTATTGAGGTCGACGGTGTTGAGACCGCTCTGGGTGGCGGCGCCGGCCGATAGGAAGAGGGCATCGGTGTAATCTAGATTAGCCCCTGGATAGATGATGACTGAGGAAAGCAAAGCGGTGGCGATGATATAGACATAGTGGATGAGAACAAAATTCATGCGCAGATTCTTTAGCCATGGAATGCGGGAGGTGAAGCGTGAAGTGACCGAGGTCGCCCGCCGCAGCACGGCGGAAAACATCCTGCGGTTTCACCCGCACCGACTGGGACACTTTGAATTTGCAGGGAGGAAAACTGTATCGGTAGGAGAAGAACGGATGGGAGAGTTCGAAGAACGAAGGGGCTGCCGAATGAAGACGGAAGCTTGCCGATCAATATGTACGAGGAGGAAGGAAAAGAAGACGCAGACCCGGCCAAAGTCGCTGCAGGTCAGAGACCCACAATCGCAACAGCACTTTGAGCTGAGGGAACGAGGATCAACATGATTTGAGGAGAGTTATATTGAAAGGAAAGAGGGGATGCTGGAGGCCGGGCGCAGATAAGGGGACACAGAAAGGTCGTGGAGAAGAAAGAGAGGACGGGAAGCCCCGAGATGCAAGAAGACAAGACAGGCGAAACCAGCGGCGGAGGGGGGGGATGACGACTCGGTTGGATGGGATGGTCTAGGTATGATAAAGTGGCTAGCTTTGAAACCGAGATTGCTAGGCCTCCACTATGTCGGTGAGCACCCACTTGAAATATGTGGTTGCTGTGAAAAATTTCGATTGGAAGCTTGACAATCGACAAAGGAAGCCAGGATTGGCGCAGCAGAGAAAAGAAAAAAAAAAGGTATCAGCAGAAGAAACGGAGGGTAAAAAGGCGCTATGCCGATCGGTCGAGGGCGGAATTAAGAGACATGCTGTCCACGGACAATTTCATTGGAGCCTAATCAGCATCTCAGGACTCTATCTCGCAGGTTTTAACGTTGGACTAGTCCCGAGTAGCACACGGCTTGTCTTGACCTGACTTTGTCACGGGGGAAAAAGGAAACGCGGGTTAGTCTGGCCAGCAGTCACGTGAATGTCTGCCACTTCTCTGCAGCCGGCCATCGATCGATCGATCGATCAATCTACTATCTACTATTTACTATCTACTACCTGTCTATTTGGATACAGCAAATGGAATTCAAATAAGTAATATCGCTCCGTGTAATCTACACAACTTTCTTTCTTCATGTACACAGTTCTTCATTCCCTTAAAACCCACCGTACATTGACGGCAGGGGACGCAGATCCCATCATTTTCCGTGACATCTCCGGCCCCTTTGGCAACTATCTATTTCTAGAAGGACGTCCGAAAACGGCGCGTGCCGCTGGCTAAGTTCTGTTGCCTTGTTCCGAAACGCCAAAAATTGACCCAACGCATCACGGAACCCTGGCCCAATACAGGTCACCCACAAATATCCGCTGCCGTTTCCGATCCAGTACATCTTCTACAATGTGAGCATTGATGATTCGATGAGGGATCCATCAAATGACACAGATAATATCGGAGATGTCGGGCTTGGCAACAGGCCTGGTTGAAATGTTGCTCGGTCCGAGTGTTTGCTAGCTGGCTTTTCTGCTGGTGTCTCGGTATGCTTGCTGGTGTGATGGTAGGCTAAGAAATCGCTATTTGCGGATTGCATCGCCTCTTGAAGCGGAGGAAGCGGTTTCAGAGTGAGTTCTTTCGTTGTTCACTTCCCCCGTGCAAGGGCATCTCTCCACATTCACCGCCGTTGTCTTTTAAGGCTTCCATTGCGCTTGTGTCCCGAAGACTGCTTCTTTCCGGACGACTGTATTGAACGAATACTACCGGTGTCATCATCAGAAATTGATTTCTCTGCTTCGGACTCGGAATTTGATTCTTCTGATCCGGAGATGGAAGTATCCGGGTCGGGCTTATCGCTGTCTTCCTGAGAATGGACTGGATGGTTCACTTTCTTCGGCGCAGTTTCAAGCGACCTTAAAGACGAACTGTCATCAGTCTTGGACGTTGATCGATCCAGACTGGAGATTTTGTCGCTCTCGGTTCCTTCTTCCCCTGATTCGTCATCGGAATCAACATATTCGGAACTTTTGAAGTGCTTGTTTGATTGGCTCTGAGAAGGCGTGATTGATTTCGATTTACCTCGACGCTTGGGTGGTTTTGCCTCCACAACAGGGTCGTAGAAAGCATCCGGATTCCCCATGCTACGCCGAGTCAAGACCTTGCGCCTAATCTTGCGAAATTTGTCTCCACACTGCTGCCTGGAACGGCAGTTTTCCATGCGGTTGCTGATTTCTCCCCAAGAAATCTTAGATTCATCTATCTCATAGATATCCCGGCCAACTTCATGGCCCAGGTTCTTCATATGGGTCCACCAGTCCTGTAGATACTGTAGTAGTGCACCTACTTCCCATTCAGACCAGGGCCCTCGGTTCATCGTCTGGCGATGTTCGAGGTGATTTCTCCATCGCTGTATCACGTCGTCATCGCTTCTACCAATCATTTTGGCGATGTGAGCCCACCTGGGCCCATGGCGCTCATGAAGCAAGATAAGTTCGGCATCTTGCTCGGCAGTCCAATAATGTGGCTTCTGGGTTGTGCATTGGAAATGTCGTCTCATGAACCGATAAACCGATCTCTTATCGCGATGTGGGATAATTTCATAGATGTTTTTCCAGAAAGCCACTTTGGTGGTAATATCCGTGGGACAAGGGAAGGGATTCGACTTGTCCCTTTCTGAATGCTGAATCATGAGGTCAAAGGTGTCGCTTGCCATGCCGTGGGTGGTGCAGAAATCTAGCTTGAAGGATTCCAGAGCTTTAACTTCTTCTGGCGTGAAGAAACCGGTTGATTTATTTTCTTTCCCTTTGCTGGCATCCGAACCGCGTTTGCCCTTTTTGAAATCCACCAGGCCTTTGAAATTCTCGGAAGGTTGTTTTGATGCTGTGTTCAACTTTGCTTCCGATTCCTCCTGGGCAGATCCTTTCTCTTGGTCCTTGCTTCCTGGGTCTGGGGCGATCAAATCTTCTGTTCCTGGGGAAGACGAAGTTGAAGGTACATCCTGCGTGAGTACGTCGGGCTTGTGCGTGGCCTTGTCTGCTTTGCCGTTTTGTATCTGGCTTCCTTTGGACTCGCGGACCTTCTTGCGCTTTGACGGACGATCAGTGGATGTATTATGCCGCGATGATAGAGACGTTTTCGGTGAAGCAGGCGATATATTACGGTCTCCAGTGGTGTTATTCAAAGCTCTCCTCTTCCGTCCAGATGTTGTATTGTTGGATTGTAGCTTCTGCTTGGCGCCATTTAAAGGTGTTATAGGGGTCGAAGGGATTTCCAATTCCGATCGATTCTCTTCTTCGGAATCTTCGGGGGCATTCTTACGCCCTGGGGAAGTATATTGCGAAGACGAGTTGCCCATTTCGAGTTAAAAGAAACCAGCCTCCCAGTGAAGTCTGAAGACCTGACAAAGAGCTGTAGAGACAGCAGAAATTATCTGAAGGGAGTGAATGGGAACAATCTGTCAGACAAAAAAAATTCAGAAAAAGTCGCCGAAAAAAGCTTTGGAGCGGCGCGAGCGGCGCGGCGCGGCGCGACTTTTGGCGGTGCCGTTCAAGCTTTCTTTAGCGGAGAGACATTCCATCCATTACCTGGTAAGGGCGGTCAAGGTTGATAGTTCTAAGCTCCTGTCACACGTCGCATCCTCTGCCTTGCTTCTGCGATTGTGCAGCCGGCACTTTTTCCTGGGAGAAGAAGGCCACCAAGGAGTCTTTCGCGAAGGGAAAGAAGTGGTCACTTAGGGAGAGAATCGCTACTGCCACCCAGTCGAACCTCGGTCTGACTAAATTTCTTTTTGCTTTTTTCTTGATGGGGTTTCCCTGTCAAGGGCGGTCAGAATGGCGGGTGCAAAAGACGGGCAGAAAGATGCCGGGATGTACTAGGCAACTGATTTGGATATTAGCAGTGACACCATCCAAGAAACAGCACAGACGCTGATAAAGCCTATAGGCAGAGGAGCTGTCACCTTTTCAGCTCCCTCCAGGCTATCTTGCAAGCCTTCAGCACGGTGCAGTTCACCCATCCTGCAGTCTGCTTCTTTCCTTCCTAAGCCACCTGAAAAGTAGCAGTGATGTGCAGGTTGGGTTTTCATATCCCGGGCTAGGTGAGCAATGTCCACTCCTACTATATGGTGCTTTCTTGCCAAGGAGCTGTTCAGGCTCGTTTCTATCCGCTCTTGTGCGCTTTACTGCTGTGTCAATGATATTATTATGAGTCAGTCACGTCAGCAAGTACTGTAAGATTATTTACGACCCAAGCAGGAGGTATTACGCAGAGCCCTGGAGAAGGGAAGCAGCAAAGTCGGTCATACACAGCAGAATGTGTAAACAGATAACAATCATGGGAGATAATAACAACAAAAATATCCCAGAAAATAGATAATAGACAGGTAACATGTTTTATAATAAATGTGATAAGCAACCGCCGAGTTCGACCAATCAATCATTCGCGATGGCTAAGCACAGCATGGGCCAGTGTACACACCTTATGCTAATAATGCTATTGACAAGTCAAGATCAAGATGAAGAGGACTAAGCTCAATGCATGAGTTGCTGATTGCTGGTTAGGAGATCACTAGTCATAAACCTTGTACCGAGTTCCAGATCGAACTCTCAAGTGCTGTGTGATAGTGATAGTGTTTGATGAATGCGACTGTGTCACCAGTCTAGGTACCTTCCATTCAGTCATCCGTCGCTTCCCAACTACCTCACAGTTTCTAAAGGTTTGTGAGGTGATGTCGAGTGTACTCTCTTTCAAGAAAAAAATTTCGTTACCTTTCTCCCTCTAAAGTATACCCCAGTGATCAAATGAGACCGGCGTAATGGAACGTCTTTATCCAAGCGATAGAAGCCCAACATGTACTATAATTTCACCCCTTCATCCTTGATGTAAATAGAATGAATCAATTCAAGAAGGCTATGTATTTTGGCTTTTCTCTGGATTCATTTGATTGTACCCTTCTCAAGGCTCAGGATCTCTCAACCTTCACTCCCTTCACGCCACCTCCTACCTTTTCCCCCAAAACTCCTTACTCACAAGAGATCATTACACCGTGCAAGGAAGAGCACAGCTTTAATATCGAGAATCCTTCTGGATCTTAAGAAAGGGTTCTTCCTGAAGGAACAGCAAAAATTTCCAAATGCATTCAGTACACTGTCCCTGTGAGTCATTATCAATGTTCATTTTATTCATATAACTTCTATAAAAATTATAATCGAAAATGCCAAATGCATGACTTTAATGACTTGATAGCAATGATCTCCTTATTTGGAATAGGCAGAAGTACATTTGACTAGTATTGTCAATTACTCATCGATCTTTTGCAGGCCATACTTACTTGCTGCTATAGCTATATTGTTGACTGGAAAGCACATGTTCGAGAGGCCTATCCATGGACGATGTCGAGTATTGTTGGAGGGACCTCCTAGAGTCTGATTGATTATAAAGTAGACTTTCTGGGTGTGTTTATCCTTGCTCACACTCTCCTTCTCGGGTCAATGCCTCATATGCATTTCGTCACTAAATTGCCTCTCAGGTATTATAGTTTTGCCATGAAATTCCACGTGGTCTAGAAAGCGAATTTCAATACGGATGTGAACAGCGGAAAGCCAAGGTATTCCGGTCTGGTAAGTTCAATGTTGTCGGAGGTTAGGTCATTCTTCTAAGGGTGGCTTCCCTCTTTTTAATCCCGAAATTCATGATCGTACATTCGGTGGTAATCTACTGGTGGTAGTAGTACTATCCTGGATGAGCTTCCAGACAAAGTGACCTAAGCAAGAGGTTTAATGATACTAGTAGTGTATATCATACTTAAATCTCAATTATATGTATAATTAGATTTAGTATTTATCCTATGGATAAGCATGTATGATTCAAACTACTACAGTCCTTTGTATCCAGTTCGGGATATATAGTATCTCATAGTATATACAAACACTATATAGTTGCTGTACTATATCACAAATATCTTGGACTTAGGGATCGGCGACTTTTGTGGTACAATGAGAGACTCTACCTGTTCACCTACTATATACCAGGCATTTAGGTTCCCTTCCAGGAACACACGTTGAAAGAAGGAATAATAATATCACTATCAAACCAAGGCGTCTAATGTACAAATTTGGATGGTATACCTACATAACGGGCAACACACTGTCAGGGTACGTACAACAGTCCAGAATGTCGCAAGGTCAGAGTCTCATTTCCTATGAAAAATCTCGCTCAGGTAGGGGTAAACGGGATTAACCTGAAAGTTGCATAATTCGAAGGTGCAGCAAGCTGCGAGTTGTGGGGCGCAACTGGGCCAGAAGATAATACAGCTGCCAGCTGGCATATGCTGCCAAGAGGACCGTTTGCAGCAAGTTTCAGAAAAGGTGGGTCAATCAAGAAGGGGCTAGCCGTACGGCTGTGGGGACATATCCTTCTAGTTGATTAACTCTCATGCAGTCATGCTACTTGAGTGCTTCTGCTTCGTGCGGCTACGTAGGTATAAGATATGTAAGGTTCTTCACATGGAGATCCGACGGGAAGGCTAGATCGAAGGTGGGCTCTACCTAGGCCAGAACCACTTTGGACCATAGGCTATTGAGGTAACGCTGCCTAGAGGCCCCATTTACGCCCCGTCTGGGTTACCCGGGAAGACTAAGCCTGGCAGGGAACTTGCATTTAAGGAGCAGGAAGTAACTAGGAGCAGAGATAGACAATAGTGATTTACAAGTAACTGGTGAGCCACCTGCGACGTTGGTCCGATGCCATATAATTTCTTCGTGTTCAGCCGAGGTATAGACGGTCTGTAAATACGCGAAATTGCATTACTTAGTGTGTCGTAAACTTTGCGCCATATCAACGGGCACAGCGCTCTGGACTATTTTCTTGCTTCAGACAGTGAAGCACCTGCACAGCTAGCACCTCGTATACCGAGCTCGATCAGGCCAACACAGAAGTTATATTGCATCAAATATCGATATCATTGCGCAAGCAATCTTCAGCATTTCCTTTTTGGTAGCTGTACGAACGATGCCAGCGGCCGCACTAACATTGAGCACGTCGCACTTCATGCGAGGCAACGCAAGGCCGACTATGGGGAAGAGAGCCTCGGTCTTCAGGGTTGCATGAGCCTATCACCGTCGAGCGGGCATAGGAGGGTACCCTGTGAGCTTTCTCAGGTCCGTGTCGCTTGCCATCACGGCAGCTCACTGGGCTAAAAGAAGCTGGAGCCCGCAATTCAGCTCGTTCCTTCGAGCGAGTTAGGAAGGCATGAATTGTGTCTTCCATCGTTTTACTTTCAACAAGCAAAGTTGGGCGATTGATCAATCGAACGATATCAAGATCCTTGGTAATTGTCGCATGCCGTGTTGTATATATGGGACGAGAATATGAGTCAAGTATCGCGGATTCACCTTACTGAGGCGCGCTATGGAAGCGACGTTGGTGGTGTGCGTGTTGACTAGGATATCGCTTGCTGGATGCTGAGCTGACTCAATCACTTGCCTCTCATTGGCCTTGAATTGCTATGGGTTAGGGAGCTGCCAGCGCCCGCATTTCGGTTTGTCACCAGCGGAGCAATGACATGGAGAGTGGAATCCTGACAACCCATGTCATCATTTTCGATCAGCCCATCAAACCACCCAAAACCACGCGACCAACGCTATTGAGTTCGCTCTTGGCCTGGTGACGGCTGGCATCTTCGAATTCGCGTATGATCCCCGCCACCATAATCTTCCTTATCTTGGCATCCGCCTTGGAAAACATTTCCCCCAATGCGACAGTACATACTGAAGGTGTGAAGACTAGCGACACCAATCGGGTGTAACAGTCAATCAGAATATCACACAGGGTAACAAATGTTTCGAAATAGTCCGGTTCAAATGGTAACAATGGCGTCAGAAGATATGTGTATTCCTCGCCGGGGAGGAGCTCCGAAGCCTCCGTATGCGGAAACGATACGGTCGCTGCCGCCGCGCTGGCTGAGTTACTCGCCATTGACTTTAAATCCGACGGGTCACTGGATTGTATCGGTAGGCCGATTTCTGTGGCCGAACTGGTGCGGCGCGCTTTCGTGCCGGCGTGAGCGGCGCGCTTGAACATCTGTGGGATACGGGCGCGAGTGAGGGTGGAGGAGGAGGTGCCGTCGGGAGGATGCACTTGCTGAAAAGCCTCGAATTCATTCAAGAGGGTGTTGAGTGCGCGAAGGAATTCCACGGGTGTTGTGCTGACATCGAGAATCGGAGGCAGGGAGAGGCCCAAAAGAAGGTAATTGATGGCGCGACGGGCGAGTTTACGGGGCTCAAAGTATGGCAGTCGGCTGATATCGGTCCGGGAAAAGTGAACTGTATTGAACCAGTAGATGCGGCCTTCGTGCGCTTTCCGCAGATAACCCAGTGTAGAGATCCGTTTAGCGGCCATATCGTGGATGTGCTGATAGATTGCTGCTGCGCTTTGAGGCCCAAGTGATCCGCTACCACTCGTTAACGGGGGTGGCATTGACCCCACCGATGGGTCATGACTGATGCTGGATTTGGTGTCCCGGCGCGAAAGACTGGGGGCAAATGTCGAGGAAATCATATTGGACATGGCTATGTAGTTGGAGAAGGTTGCCTACCCCGGCAGAAACGTGGATTCCGTACTCCGTAGGCAATGAAG
This sequence comes from Aspergillus piperis CBS 112811, assembly GCF_003184755.1. Taxonomy (NCBI): domain Eukaryota; kingdom Fungi; phylum Ascomycota; class Eurotiomycetes; order Eurotiales; family Aspergillaceae; genus Aspergillus; species Aspergillus piperis. Next base: position 624,139 of record NW_020291609.1, read on the forward strand.
ATACACGATTAAAAGGGGCTGGCTCAAGAAAGCGTACTAGTAGGAAGATCCGCGGGATCGGGAAGGAGATGGAATCTCCGTGCCACGTGACCGTGATTACTGCCAGGCAGAGACGGAGCTGGCGAGCCTGTAACGTCTGGGGAAAGTATGATGGGCTAGCGAATAAGGATATCATAAGCAGTAGTTCCAGTCACATAGATTACTGGTACGCGAGCCGATTGGGAATTAGCCTCATCTAAAACATGCTATAGATTAGTAGGCTTGACAAATTAACTGGATTATATATTAAAATTGAGACACTCAAAATATCCACCAAGCATGTTAGCTCAGGGGAAGAGCGCCGGGCTCATAACCCGGAGGTCCCTGGATCGAAACCAGGACATGCTATCTGTTTCTTTTTCTCTCTTTTTGCTATCGTAGCTAACCGCTTCTTTTTGTTCATTCAAAACATGCTAGCATAGGCTGTTCACGGTACCTAATAGCTCGGTATCCATTCTTACTACGGAGTACAACCAAGAGAATCCCGAGTCGCCGTGTTGCTGTCGAGGAGATTCCCCCGGTCCGTCCCAAGAACAGCTGATGCTTTTCAGCCGACATAGATTTGATTTTCATAGTTGCCATGGTGGTGGATACAGATGAACTGAGTATGTACGTACCGGTAGCATAACTCTATTTACATACCAGTATCCTTGAGTAGGTTATTCGAGGGAGTGATACACATATTATGTGGCAGGTGCCATCTATATCCTGAAAAGGACTAGCGTAGGGGTCTAACTGGCTATACCTGAATAGGTTAGTCGCTGACTATCACCCCGGCTGGCCACTGACATGTGACCGACCGCCTTCCCAAAGGGATTGGCTCCGAGCTGAATGAATGAATAGGAAGGATATCTTCCGGCACTTGACCACCTTCTTTCCCCTCCTTACGAATTAATGGCCCCTTGAGATGACCTAGTATCAGGTCTTCTCTGTGGCGAGCCCCAATACTTTCTTGCGGCTTTGTGTTTCAATATGCTTCTGCGCTCGGCCACTTCTTATTTGATTAGAACTGGCCAGGGGTATCAACTATTCCTAGCATGACACGCCGACTTGTATGTCCCTTTTCTTCTGATCATGGAGTGCTCCTATCAGAAGATTTTAGAGCTAATCGGATATCTCTATAGGTTCGAGCGGGCGTGCAGCTCGCGATTTTCGCATCTTTCATCGCTCTTCTCGTCGTGACCTTGGACAACAGGTTCCGTGTCCTTCCTGCCTCCATCCACGGCCATCTTCCATCCCACTATGCTGGCTTCGCCATCACCGATGTCACCATTGTGACTTGTTCCTCCATCAACGTTTTCTCAAACTGTCAACCGAGCCAGGAGTCCTGGTCCCAGGTCGAGAAAGACCTCTACCTCCGCACCGGCTGGACCTCAAGCGCATTTGTTCGATTTGAGCGAAAGAAAGAGGAAGAACTGCTTCCTACAGACAAGGTTGTTATTGACCTTAAAATTAGCCGACTTGTTCCCGAGTATTCGGAGGATCCTGAGGCCCAGGCAGAGACATGGGAGCAAAGACCCGGTGGTATCTGGCTCAAGCGAACCGCTAAGCGCCACGCGAGTGACTCTGGGAAAGCAATCACCGCTATCGATGTCCTCTTCGGTGCCGATGCAGTCGATCCGCGAATTGGCTGGGAAGTCAGGGATACTCCATTGCTACTGGATAGCCGTACGGAGGAACTGGAAACTCGAATCAGCGTTCGTCGGGGAGATCCTCCCAAAACGAAGAAACCAGTGCCCAGGATAAACGAGAATGGGCGCTTCAAGATCATGCAGCTGGCTGACTTGCATCTGAGCACCGGCCTAGGAGCTTGCCGTGAACCCGTCCCGGCTGAACCCGTTCCAGGACAGAAGTGTGAAGCCGATCCTCGGACGCTAGAGTTCGTGGAAAGGCTTCTAGACGAAGAGCAGCCTGATTTTGTTGTATTAAGTGGCGACCAGGTTAATGGTGAGACGTCGAGGGATGCCCAGAGTGCTCTTTTCAAGTCCGTTAAACTCCTTGTTGATCGCAAGATACCCTACGCGGCCATTTTCGGCAACCATGATGACGAGGGTAACCTGAAGCGACCGGAGCTTATGACTATCTTGGAGGATTTGCCGTACTCTTTATCTACTGCCGGCCCCGAGGAAATCGACGGAGTCGGAAACTATTATGTCGAGATTCTTGGCCGCGGAAGCACCACCCACTCCGCGCTAACCCTTTACCTTTTGGACTCACACTCGTACTCTCCTGATGAGCGGAATTATCGCGGGTATGACTGGATCAAGCCGAGTCAGATTCGGTGGTTCAAGAACACGGCTCAAGGGCTGAAGACCAAGCACCATGAATACACCCACATGCACATGAACATGGCTTTCATTCACATTCCATTGCCGGAGTATCGTGATCCCAATAACTACTACCGGGGCAACTGGACAGAAGCCCCAACAGCGCCGGGCTTTAACTCGGGCTTCAAGGATGCCCTCGAGGAAGAGGGTATCCTGTTTGTGAGCTGCGGACAGTAAGCGATGTCTTTTCCATCCATCCATGACTCTTTGCTAACCCGCTTTCAGTGACCATGTCAATGACTACTGCATGCTCAATCGAGATAACGAGGAAAAGCCGTCCCTGTGGATGTGCTACGGAGGAGGCGCTGGTTTCGGCGGGTACGGAGGATACGGGGGTTATGTGCGCCGCGTGCGGTTCTATGATTTTGACATGAACCCTGGCCGTGTGGTGACATACAAGCGGCTGGAGTATGGCGAGACGGAAGCCAAAATTGATGAGATGATGATTATCGACGGTGGCATTGTCAAAGGGCCCGAACAAGAAAAGTGAATTGGAGATTGATGCCTTTCCAAGGCGCTGAAGTGGTATTATTTCTCCTTTCTTTTTGAGCTGGGTCTCGCGAGACGCATCTGGCGCTGCTTTTCGGACGATATCATCTATTCGAGGCTCTTACATCTATTACTGGGGAGGCGTTCGTTCCTATTTGAGACTTAACCGGCGGGCATTCATTTTCTTTTCCTTGTATCATATTAGTATTCGATTCAAGCATCTTCAGGATGCGTGGGCCGCGATAGCAGGCAATTTCTCGAGAAAATTGATTATTTTTATCTTCTTTTCCTTCCTACTCTATCACCACCACTTTTCATAATACACGCGCTCCGTGTCCCCGAGAAAGCCCTCAAGGCTGCTCACCACATCATCCGTCATGCCAGGCGGACCACACACATAACACACCGTCTCTTCCGCCTCAATACTACCATCAGGTTTACTGACCGCCTTGCGTAAATCATCCCGATTGATCCGCCGCGTGTGCAGGGTCAGATCCCCAGATTCCGCAAATTCAGTAAGAGAACTTCGATCCAAACCAGGATCGGTGATGAAAAGATCTAAGCTAATCTGCAATCGACGAACCTGTGACTGCGACGCAATGATCTGTCGTAGACGTGAAAGAAACAAGATCTGCTGCAGGCTACTAGTACCATTCCCGGTTACTGTTCCTTCTTCTTTCCGTGGGAGTTTCGTTGAGTACAGAAATCGAATATTGAATGATGGGTGAGGAAGAGCGATCTCGTCGCCATTGTTTAGATGCGAGAGCATGGATATCAGTGGGCTATGGTTTTGTTAGTATTTAGTTATGAATCATCTTTTCTATTTGGTGAGTCGACATGGAACACTCACTTGATCCCCATTCCACCTGCCACGAAAACTACATTTCGAACTTTCGTCAAGTCCACGCGGGAAGATGGAGGCCATACAAAACTCCCTCCGACGCGGATGCTAAGTTCTGTACCTAGGATCTGATCCGCCGGTCGCCAGAGCCATACGCTGGCTGGGTTGGAGGGCGCATATTGCACGGCTAACTCTACGTAGGGTGGCCGACCGCGCGGGTCGATGGGTGGCACGTCGGTCTCATCAGTTGTGATTGCCTCGGCGGGGAATTCTAGGGATGGGAGGACTTGTGCGTCGGCTGGAGTGGAGGTAATACTGAAGCCGCCTGCGTTGGGGATGGAGGGAATATGGACGTCCAGCCATTGACCCGGAAGGAATGTTAGGGGTTGTTGGGGGTTGGCTAACTGTTGGGTGTTAGCATGATAGTATGTATATACGGTCGGTCGGGAAGTGGATATGTCGCTGATAGTGTAGAGATTATAGGTGTGCGGTTGGAAAGGTCATGTAGAAAAAATATCATTATGGAAAGAAAATCATACTTCATCCACTTCCTGACCTTCATCATCTTCGACATTCTGGACCTCCGGGGGGATGGTCAGCTGTAGCAGTCGTACGGAGGGGTTGGCCTGTTCGATATGCGACAGCCGGACATTGTACAGTCGGTTCTGGCGGGGTTCGGCAGCGGTGCGCAATTGATGGGGCAGTGAGCCCTTCCGGTTTGTCGGGGAGCTCATGTGGTGTGCTTGGTGATGGCAGCACAATTGGTTCTCAGCCGATGGCTGGCGCTTAGAGAAGAGAGCTGATGGGTGATGGCGAGATTGGACTGGGAGCAGTTGATGGCACTGCAGTACTAGTCGGAGTCTCCGCATCCGGAGGTCCAATGAATGTTGCGGAGGACGGTTGCTTCTTGGAGATAGTAGTAGCAGCAGTAGTTTTTTAGAGGGTTCACAGGGCCAGCTGGCGGGATAAACATTTAGTGCCTTTACATGGATTAGAGTAAGTCATTATTTTGCATAGAAATTGACTGTGATGTAGTTAACAAGAGCGCATTGCCGGTTTGGTAGAAGTACAAAGTACTAGTAGTCGAGTCGAGGCGAGATGGATGACGTTGGGGCATGTCATGTGCCTTCTTGGTTTGTTTGCAGCGAACTGGAACCAAGTACTACTTACTATCCTTCTCTTCCACATTGTATGTACTCGTTCCCATCTTTGTGCTTCAACATCACATCCTACTGATTCAACGATATGGCTCAGTGAGATAAACAGGGAAATTATGGTGTTCCCTAATGACTGCCAAACCCCTCCTCCAGTTCTCTTATGCAGGTGCAGTCACAACTCACAACAGTACTAGTAGTAGGTAAATCACAACTACTTACAGTCTCCCAGTTTGCTCCACCTGGGCGCTTCGCACTCTGGTTGGACAGTCCCGAGCATTTCTTCCAATGAAAATGAATGGCCATAGTCACATGACCGGACACCGCCCTCATCTCATCGTCCCCCTGCCTCGACACTTCTTCCCTCTAGCACGGAGGTATTGAGCCATCTAATACGGAGTAGTCATTAGCTATTAGAGCTGATACTCTCATGGGTCGCACCCACCAACGGGCGGCCAGATTCCTCTCTTAGTCTCGTTGCGTAGAGGGTTGCTGGGAGCATGCAGATCGCCTTCCCCATCACACGCTAGGCGTGTGACGGCTGTCAACCAAACGGCTACTTCTGCCGCCTCATTGGTGATGGACCCCGGCCTGGCGCCGATGCTGGCGCTTCCTAGACGGCAAGCATTGGCCAAATGCAACCCGTGGGAAACATCAACTGCATTTCCCGCTTTCCTGGCTTGCCATTGCATTGCTGTGATAGCGCCGTTCTCCTCATCTGGACCATGCACCACAAGAGGATGGACGCCGGCGCTTCTGGGGTGCCAGACTTCTTATCCTCGCCATCTCCCCGGCTGATCATCCGGAGCTCCTCTCTCTGGTAGCCATTTTTGTCTCCTTGCTCTCATCTATGTGTTAGCACTTGGTGTTTGATGCCAGTGAGCTGAACGTACAGCCACAACCGACCTGGACTCCAGTCACAGGTGAAACACGAGCCCAGGCACTCCATCAGAGCGAGTACACTTTTCATCGTGATACTATCCATTGTGGTTTATCTTCCTAGTTGGCTTTGACGACTTCGCATAAATCAACACCGTCAGTCATGATGCGCATGCGCATGCCGCCGCTTCGTGATCTCTTCCCGACGAAATGGCGTAATCACAACTTGATGTATATATTGATGACCATCGAACTGCCCCTTACGGTCATTATCCTCACGCTTACGGGTATCGCCTCTCATGACCTCTACCGGACGAAGCTCTGGCAGGATGGCGCCGACAATGGGTTCAACAGTTCGCCAAATGAAAGGCTCTACGCCGCGGCCAACTATCGATCCTTCAAGACCCCCATTGTCTGGAGTTCATTGTATGTGAAAGCCTTCTGGTCCAGAGCCCCCCTATGTCATGACTGACACTGGAACAGCATCACCGAGTACAACCTCGTCCTTGGAATTTTGAGTGTCTTCGTGTGGATTACAAAGATTCCGGTCCACATCCTTCACATGCTTACTCCGCCCTTGTCGGCCTTTGTCCACGCTGGCTTGATCGCCGTGTATATCTATTCCGTTCGTTATCAGGCCGGTCCCGACATGTCTGACCCCGAGCATCCTCAACCGGGCGCACCATGGTACATCACGAAGAAATGCTCAGTGGCTGCCGTCAAATCAGACGTTCACTACTGTATGCAAGCCAAGGCACTGTTTGCATTTTCGATAATTCTCATGTGAGGACGCCCTTATCCTCTGATACCATTTTTGGGGGGGAACGGCCAGCTAATCTGCTCAACAGCCTATACTACGTTGTCGTGCTCGGCGTCAGCTTGCAAAACTGCGTCATGACGAAAGAAGAGCGTCAAGAACGGGAAGAGCTGCGCGAAGAACGAAGGACTATGAAAGAGTTCGAAGACTACGTTCTCAAGTCGCCTGGCATTCCTATGACCGTACCGAGACAAACCGGGCCCATGCCGACGGGCATGCCTGCCAGAGCACCATTCCATAAAACTATCACTCGAAGCACTGATGTATCGTCGGCGGATCTCCCACTTCGTCAACACTTCAGTTCACCGAACCCTCGCCGCTCAATGCACCAAGTGTCGGCGGAGACACTTTCCGGACATCAAGCCCAGTCCCAGACATCCTTTGTGCAGACGAACAAGGCGACTGAGAACTAAGTGGGGTTGCAGTGCAGACTAGTCTACCTAATCCTGGAGAGCTACATAAGGCTAGGGAGGCTCCTCGAGGCAATCGCCAATGTAATGGGATTCACGTGCTCCATAGCTCTGTTACCCGCCCACCATTGATGGCTTAAGATCGAACTCATGCTTACTTATACTCTTACATCCGTCCCTACATCCACACCCCAAAGTCCTGATTTCTATACCATTTTGCGCGCTGGATCACGCGGAGTTTATCGGTTATATTTGGAAGTGTGATGGCGGGGCAGTCATCAGGATCACATAATGTTGTTTGTTTGACTAGTTCGCCTGTCGCTAGTTCGTCTAGGGTTATCGCGCTTCCCTTCCCAATATTCTCTTATTCCCCCTCATCACGGTAAAAAAATATTCGAGTATAGCACCAATATATGTTGTTGTTGACCACTGTCTTATATTAAAGAGCTTCGGATTCTATAAGTAGTAGCAGCCTACACCTCACTCAGGGCTTTCTTGGATGCTGATGTTTGTAGGCTGCTGTATGACTCCCTTTTAATCTACATTGTTTCGATGGTTGCCAACTTACACCTGCTATTGTCCGGACCAGGCGCCTTGCCAACTCTAATAATATATCATATCGCGGCAACTTCGTTGAGCCGAAGGGGACGCCGTGTACGACTAAGAACTCTCTGCAGCACAGACAACTGAACACAGTAGAATATATCAAAAAAGATGGATCCATGAAATGACAATACGAGTTCATGCCATGTGGGGTATGTAATAAGAGGATGAAGTTCGTGTTTACTATGCATATTCGATTTACTAGCATATCACGTGACTATATGTAACAGGAGGACAACCGGGGGACGGGCTTCTGTAGCACGTGACCGCAACCGGACGAACTTACTGCTATCATATCAAGACTTGGTCGGGTTCTCACGCAAGTGACCTCTCGAGATCTCCCACTTACGGCTGATTAACGTCCTCATCATGTCCCTTACCCGGACCTCCTCTGTCCTGCGACAATGTCGCCTACAATTGCACCCGGAAGCCCTCTCCCTGACGCGCACTTCCCCTCCCCTGAGCCATTCTACCCGCCATTGCCGACCCTCGCGCTATGGAGCCAAATCTTTCCATACGACGACGCCCTGTAATGCAGCGCCACGATCTCCCATCGCGCGGAAGGCTCAATCCACTCGGAGACAAGCCGTCTTCACAATTGACGGCGTATTCGCCCACACTGTCCAAGGCGATGTCGAGAAAATGCTACAAAGGCTGGAGAAGACCGTGGAGGAACACTATGACCGGTGGAAGGAAACCCACAGCTACGAGGGAAGCTACGGTCGCGCGAAGCTGAGTCTCGACAAATACAAACAAATCGCACAATCCCTACTGCGCACCGCCTATTCCCAGCCTCCATCCGCACGTGCGATTCGCGCAATTTCCACCAATGTCGAGGTTATCTGGAACGTTTCGAGGTGCCTACTGAGTCCCGATAATCGGGCCCTGGAAGTTTGGCTCCACAGTGCTTGTGCTCTCGCAGGCGCAAGATCTCCTGCCCTTATGCTCGCCCAACGGAACCTCGACGAGGCGCATCCGAATTACCCCCTACGCACTCAATTCCTGGATAAAGTTGAACAATGGGCGTTGCAAGAACGTGATCCTCGTGCTATGCATGTTTATGTGAGAACGCTGATTGCCCGCGGGGAACATGAAAGCGCGGTGCCGTTTATGGATGAGCTCATGTCCACCATTTATCCTTCGACACGAGTGGAGGGCCTGGAGACGCCTCTTTCGTTCTACAACATTCCCCAGGTGTGGCCGACGTATATTCAACTACAGGAGGGGCTGAAGAAGAAGGGTGTGAGTTGGGGCGTTAGCAGAGATGAGCTGGCCCGTCTGGCAGGAGTGGATTACCAAGAGCCCAACTACTTGTCGAGTTATGCGTCCGCGATGTTTGAGGCTGGTGATTATGAGAAGTACGAGCAGTACATGCATCAGGCTGCAATGGCCGGTGTTCCCAGTGCTTGCGTCTCTTTGGCCCATTTCTACTACCTTACTGCGAGAGGACTGTTTCCCCGTCGGGGAGAGAAGACGTTTGTTCCGCGGTCGGAAGAAGACTCTAGCGAGGTACTCAAAAAGGGTAGATTGGAAACTCTTTACTCCAGTATTGTCCGTGGTCTGGCACCTCACGAATACTACAATAATCTTGCTCTCGAGTGGTGGGAGCTGGGATTGAACATGGGCAGCGATTTGTCTGCTATGTTCCTTGCTCTCGCTTACCGAGAGGCCGGTCAGCTAGAAGTTGCAGATTCTTTTTACAAGCTGGTAGATACGCCTCGTTTATGGGCCCCCAAATTCTCCGCTGATGATTTCGCCATGAATTGGGACAATCCGTTTGCCAGCTTCTCTGTGCCACGGCGAGTACTCAATGTAAAATGGTATGACAGCGATGCCAAATGGACCACTGAGAAATAGCCAAAAAGAAAGGGAATCAATGGAAACTCAAAACGCCAAAATCACGCTTGTCTAGCAATGCTGATAGTCGTACCAAGATGCGTTATGTCACATGAAGCGCGTCGCGACGCGAACTGGGAAGAGTGAAAAGGGATTTAAACTTTCGGGCTCATAAGGTTTACTCGGTGTCAAACCAGGTGTGGAGGATGTCTGGCAAAGCGTCTCGTGGGGCCAGTGCCGGCGTGAAGTTCATTCAGGTGTTGCTCGACATGGGAGCTGTTTATTTTTATGCTTGCCGGCATAGTTGGTGCTCATGCCTTAAGCGTACACATAGTCTTCTGCCCGCCATCCAGCTTGTCTCTTCGGGCGGCTGTGAAGGCAGAGGAAGCAAGTTCGAAAGGTGAGTCAAACCGACCCTTCACTCTGAGGGAGTTCAGAACCTGCCCAAGTGCTTGCCGGTAGGAGTCGAGGTCACGGGAGGCTCAGTTATGGTGAGGGTTGCTGCAGGTGCAATCATCACTGGAGTTGTTGTTTCATCCTTGCAGCCGAACCAGCCGGGGGTCTTGCAGGTCGTGGTCGAGGTCATGGGAGGTTCAGTTGTGGTGATTGTTGGTGCAGATGTAATATCCGAGGTGGTTGTTGGATCTTTGCAGCCAAACCAGCCAGGGGTCTTGCAGGTGGAGGTGGAGGTGGAGGTCGACGTTGTCTCGCCAGTCGTGGTTGGATCCAAGCAGCCCCACCATCCGGGAGTCTTGCAGGTAGATGTTCTGCTAGTCGTAGTAGACGTGGATGTAGATGTGGCTGAGGTGGTAGTAGTAATTTCAGAGCCGTTACTGCGGAAAAACTTCCAGAGTTCGCAATCGTAGCACTCCTCTTCAGGCGCACAGGGAGGCACATCGTCGTAGCCAGCAAGAACATTCGCGATGACATAGTTAATGCGATGTTTGCTGAGACCAACACGCCAGCCCTTGTCTTCAACAGTGTCATAGACACACATCTGGCCAGTATGGCATGCGGATTCCATGGCGTAGCCACCCCAGGTACAAACTGAGCTAACTCCATTGCAAGTTCCCATGTAGACCGGGTCTGCCGTATGTCCGAAATGATATGATCCAGTGTTCTTACGTGACTGAGGGTAACGTGAGTCATGCCCTGGCGGACTGGGAAGACCCAAACGAGCTGCTGGGAGTGCTTCCGGAACAGCTTCGAAGGTAACGACTGGTACCCCAAATGTCAAGCCTAGCAAGCTGGACACCGCACCACCCAAAGAATGGCCGGTCAGCCAAACGTTGGCATTTGGGTACATCTCGGTGATATTAGAGTAAAGGTCGATTGAGGCGCGATAATATCGGTTCTCATCAAGCATCGCCTCAACAATGCACGTCAGGTTCGCATTGTACAGGGTTGTCTGGCAATCGCAGACTTGCCGCCAGAGGTAAGAGCCTCCCTGGCCACAGCAGCAGCTGAAGAATAGATTGTCGTTGATTTTATCATTTGTAGTAGTGCCCTCGCCATCGAACAAGGCCGGTGAAGTTCCCTTGAGGGAGATGACCACCGTGCTATTGGTCTTATCGGCATATACGTGACCTCGGAGCCCGTCTCCTTGCCACCCAAAACTTCCAGAGTGGTTGAACCGACCATGAATATCCTGCCAATCCCCGGTCCCAGGTACCTCGATGTAGTCATTCGCCGTCATCATTGCCAAAGCAACGACCGTCTTCTTCTCTGTGACATTCGGGCCCGGCAGCGTATCCATGACCCAATCGGACGGCGACAGCGCCACTGCCGAGCCCGAGGATCGTGCAGTCACTAGGTGTTCTTCAATGACCGACAGGCGTCGGTCTGCAAGTCTTTCGATTGTGAGCGGTTGTGACGAAGCAACCAGCGGAGTATTCGGTGTGACGACATCGGTTTCGACTCCTTCGTCTGAGACGGCCCGAAGACGAGTGTCTGGCGTGATATCTAGCCGGCGATGGAGATCAGGATCTTGATAAGTTCCTCGGTGGAAGATATGGCGAAGCGTGAATTCGTGGGTGTCTGAGAGGGGGGGCGAGTCACCCAGCGGGATCTGAGGAGGGAGGAAGGGCGACGCTGGTCGGGATCCGAGGTATACGGGCTGATAAGCGGAGATCAGACCTGGAAGTAGTGTCACCGACCATAGCAGGTCGGATAGTCTTGTGTTCCCCCAGGAAGGCTTTTTATTCTGCCCTCGAAGGCCTTTCATGGCGATGCAGTGATGAACAAAGATACAGGGATGATGCTGAGAGATAATAATGATGGAAACAGGGTCGCTTTAGATAACCGGCGCCATCCTGTAGATAGATAGATAGGCAGTAGTTGAGGTGGCCACCGACTGGGCTGGAGAAAGTGGGTATGGGGCTGTCACGTGATAACCACTGGCCCACATACCGAAGTGGTAGATGATCAACCAACATAGCTGAGTGGATCATCCAACTACTAGTAGCTCACATGAGCTGTTTTCCTTTCTTTCTGTCGTCATGCCTATCAAAGTTAGGTATCTCACGCTTGGTTTGTTGGTGGCACCCGCTTCCTTCATGATGGGTTGTTGATGAACACTGTTCATCTACTGCGGAGACGGGTGCTTGTGAAGGACTAGTAGTAGATAAACCCTACTGCAAATTACCATCCAGGATCGTCATTGTCACATATTTATCATACTGAATATATATTCTTTGATGACGGGTATCTTAGGTCCACCATGGCCCCCTAGTCCGTCTACCGAATTTTACCTTGACTAATAAAAGGGCACAAGCACAACACTAATATTGTCCTGCTTCCAGCATGGCATCCACTAGCTACTCACGGATACTATAGCTCGTCATGTACTTTCTCACCTAAAGCCCGACCCAGACTCATCCCCACTTCAACATCAACAGCAATGGCGTTCTTACTCGCTTTCAAAATGTCCTCATCAAACTGTATACGACCCTTCTGGAATGCCACAATAATGGACGACCCTCCAAACTGGAAGATCCCAAGCTCATCACCCTTGTGTATCTGAGTCCCCGATTGCTGATACTGCGGATGAATCCTATTAACCATTAGCACTCTTCAACTGGCACCCACAACTCATAAAGTGCATACCTGACTGTCCCCACCTGCGAAGCCCCAATAGCCACAAAAAGCACTTCCCCAAACTCCTTCGTTTCAATAACCACATAATCCCTCGCATTCCTCGTCAAGATGTCCACCTGACTCTGCAACGCTATCGGATCCACCTCATAATAGTCCCCCGGCATGCTTCGAAACTGCTTGATAGTCCCCGAAACCGGACTATGATACCGATGATAATCCTGCGGCGACAACCGAAAACTCGCCACCGGGCCGTCCGCGAACTTCGGGCCCAACTGCTTATCCATTACCAGATTCGTGATGGAGAAATCATTCCCCTTGATCCAGATCTTCTTGCTCTCGGCTACGGCTTCGTAGGCAACAACGCGCGAGTCGGCAACTATCACGGCAGCCGTGGGGTCGTCTTTACGGTAGATTGGGCGTGAGCCGGGCTTGTGGGCACGTACGAAGAAGTCCTCGAATGTTGCATAGGCTGTTATGTCGGAAGGGGTGAAGTCGTTCATGTTGATGTGGTAGAAGTCAACAAAGGCCTTGATGCGTTTCCGAGATGCAGGGGTGGCTTCTTGTTTGCCTGCTGGGGTCAACGCTGGGTCTCGAGAAAAAGAGACACAGACAAAGGGGAAGTAAAGATGCTACCTTCTTCAATGGCAGTATGATGCAGGTATAATCGCATCAGGTGGGTGGTGTCCAGCCATTCTGTTAACGGGTTGAATAAGAGAAGCAGCTTAAGCTTCTTCCATAGCGGCTGCTGTTCCCGCATGTGTTTACCGGTCTGTCTCCTGTAAGTACGGCGCATGTATTAGAGCGATCAGCGAGGAAGTTACCTTGCGCTCTATGGTGATCCATCCAACCTCTCTATTTTGGACCTAAGACCCGTTAATTGCTGTGGTACGCGACATGGGATAAGACTTACCATCTTAACCAAAGACAGCAGATAGTCTGCTATCCAGTGCAAAAATGTAATAACGAACATTCTGGCTACTGTTCAAGTTGTTGAATCTTGTGAGTTTGTAGCCATTTTCTTTTTCTTCGCGATGGAAATGTGATCGAAATCGTCGCGATGCAACGGCAATGATGTCAGCATGACGGCTTCCCGATGGCAGTATAACTATATACCTAACCATCCACACATACCCTTTTGGGAATACACATCATCTCTCTCCTGGATCACAACATCCCCTCTGTAAGAGGCAGTAGATAATGACTGGTTATTGTTCCAGTACTCACGGTGTCATAGAACTAGCGATGTAGCATAGGATTGGAATTGCCTGTTTGGAATGTTGGAATGAAGTGAAATTGAGCAAGCCTTCCATATGTGTGGAATTCACGATACAGTTGAGGAATCAAGAGCGCATCTAACAATCTGATAGTACCTATTGACATCTGTCTGTGTATTTGTCAAGTGTACTTTCTCGTGTTGTAATGAGCTATCGTGGCTCTCTGACTGGTCGTGTTCTATGGGTCCTTAGCTAAGTAGCACATGCTTTCATGACTAGTAATTTATTCATATGTTGCGGAAAGCTAAACTTTCTGGATATACTGTCCCTTTGCTCATGCGATAACCTAAACTTAATAACGATCGATGAGCTAGCGACCAGAAACAAAGAATAAGGCTCGTGTCCAAAATCCTCAGAGAAACAGCCCACATCCATCCATACAAATTTACATAGCGGGCGCGATCGAGTCAAAGAACATAAAGATGAAATTGAAATAAATCCATACATCTATATTAATCGAAGAAACCTATCATTTCAACCCTCCCGCCAACAGCAAACTCTGCCCCGTCATATACCCCGTCTTCACTAACATAGTGACAACATTAGCCACCTCCTCCGGCAACCCCAACCTCCCCAGGGGAATTGTGCTTGCCACCTCCGGAATGGCCTCAGCATTAGGGATCATCCCTGTATCCCCAATCATCGCCGGCGCAACATCATTGACACTAATATTGTACTCTGCTAACCTCGTTGCCAGGTTCTTCATCATCCCCGTCAACCCTGCCTTTGAGGCCGCATAATGACACCCATTAATGCCACCCCCATACCCCGCAATCGACGACATGAAGATAATCCGTCCCCAGCGCTGCGCCTTCATGTGCTCGACTACCCCCTTGACGAGCAGGAACGAGGCCCGTAGATTCACGGTCAGAGTGTAATCGAATTCCTCCGTCGTGATGTCCCATACTTGCGGGACCCGTTTGCCGTACCCGGCATTGGAGATGAGGATGTCCGGGGTGCGGTTGTTGTGTTGGGATTGGATCTCGCTGAAAAGGGTGGTGATCTGGGTGGGTGAGGAGACGTCGACTTGGTGGATAGTGATAACGAGGGCGGGGTGTTCGTTTTGGAGCTCTTTCTGAAGGGTGGTTATGGATGTCGAATTGGATGAATAGGTGAGGGCTAGGTGCACGGATTTGGCGGCTAGTTGGCGGGCACAGGCGGCGCCGATTCTATGATATTTATGTGTTAATAATGGATTGTTGACTTCAAACGTGGTATGGATGGGAGTGGAAGAGAGTTTACCCTCCTGAGGCGCCGGTGATAAGGGCCAATCGGCCACCAATGTCGTTCAACTGGTCCATGGTGAGTTTGCTAACGAGACTAGAGGGTGAGAAAGATGTGACTATCCAAGTGTCACTAGAACTTTTTCTGGGAAAGGATGGTAGATATAGTAGAACTGCTTACTCGTAATGTCTTCCCCGCTGGTCGGCGCAATTCCGGTCCCCACCCCGCGACATCCTGGATCCACTCCCCGGGCTTTGTTCCGACGGTGCAGCGCCTCGGGAGCTACTGTATGAGCAGTATGCTAATCGGATCGCAATAGACAACCCTACTTGGTGTTCTCATGATGCATACACTAAAGCACCTATAGGGTGCTGAGGTTATTGTCAATAGTGTGCTGTATCATAGCATTCTTTCTGCACGTTGCTGTATAGTCTAATTGAGCTTTCATACCGATCCTCATAGACTTTCGCTGTCTATTAGCCCATGATTGTAGCCATATAAAGCTGATATAGACTTATGAGTTCAGAAAATTCAAAATACTGAAGTAGTATGATATTATCCTATATTACATACCTCTCTAAACGCCGACCTAAAACCCTCAATCTACAACACCAAAATAAAAGCCATCAAGAAACCGCATCTCCTCCACTCTATACATTCTCCTCCTCTTTCTCCACCCTCTCGGCTTGTCTCCCAGATAGCCTGACATACCCAGAATCATATGCCCTCCTAATAGTCGCCCACCCCAGAGAATAATACAACAACCCCAACAGCGCAATCGCATATCCCACCATTTGAAGCGAAGTGATCTGCGTGCCCCAAATCACCACAGAACAAACAATCAACAGAATGTTCTTTGGCACACTGACCAGCGTCATAGTTAAACCGGATGTCTTCCCAATCTAGACATACCCAGGTTCATTAGCACTCACACACACACAATCACCACCTCATCACCAGCCAAAACAGTAAGAAAAGGGATATGCATACCAAAACAAAAATCGACACATTCAACATGAACCCCACCGCGGCATTCGCTAACAACACCCCGAACCCAGTCTCCCCAACCACACTCCAACTGAACCCGCGCAGCTCAGTATAAAACGCGATCATAAAGTTCGTGAAAGCGCACACCGGTGCAGAGTAGTACAGAGTCACTAGGGGATCCATTTTCTGGCCCTCGTCTGACAGGAGGATCTGGATCATGACAAGACGGTTGGCGTCGAAGACAAGGCTGGCGAGTTGGTAGATGACGCCGAGCCAGGAGAATTGGACTTCGCCGGCGACGGCGAGGGCGACACTGAAGGCGATGAGGAGGATGTTTAGGAAGGATTCGAGCGAGGGGGTTTTGACGTGCCAGGCCCAGCTGGTGAGGAGGGTTACTATTGGGCCACAGGCCTGTTTTTGATTCCTTAGTATTGCCAAATCATATTGGGGGCGATGGGAGGCGTACTTTGAGCATTTGGATAAAGGAAACATTCAGATAGAGGTAGACGATGTTGCTGCAGACGAGACTACCGCTGTAAAGAATGCCGATGGGGATAATCATGCGGACGTAGGTTCGGCCGTCCATGCGCATTCTCTTTCGACCGTCGAGCATGGTGGTGGTTCGGGCGAGAAGTTGAGTAGCAAGGGTTGCGAAGACGAGATGCCATGTTGTTAGGATGATTGCTGGGTTGGGATTGTTGGTTAGACTGTCTTGATACACTCCCTCACATCATAAAGACAAACTCACGGTATCCTGGAAAATGTTAGTGGGATGTTCATGTCCGTAGTGAGTACAGTGGATTGGAGTAATTCACGTACTAAATTCAGTGGACTCAATCACCCATTTATTGAATAAAATGGTCAAGTTCGACCAAAACACCCACGACCTACATTCAATGGTTAACGCTGGTGACTTTGGCTGACTGGTAGACTACATACAGAATGCCCAGTGTAACAGGCCATACTGAAGCCTCCTTGGGCGGAATATCCAGGATCGCCATTATTGGGAGGGACTCTAACAGGCCTTCCAGTTGACACAAAAGTAATACTAATAAACAGGGTCTCCAAAGAAGCGCGTGGTGGCCATTGGGGGCGTTTCACTCCGCCAAAAGAACCATCTCACGGTCAAACCTGGATATATCTAGTACTAGTAGTGGTGGATAGCACTACTTCCTTCTGCTAGGTGCTAGGTCTATTTCCATGGAACTGGCAACCACTGCAACGCCGGGATAGTCTGGACCGAGAAAATCAGGGTCTGGGGCTAAACGAAGGAAAGAGTGTGACCCTGGGACGTTTGCGGGTTTTGACGGGGTCTCGTCCGTAGGAGGAAGGCTTGGGTGTAACCCTACTCTGCATGATTCATTCATTGCAACTGCACAGCTGCATCAATCAAGCTTCAGCAGGTCCGTAGGCGGCCATTTAAAAGCTGCTTTTATTGGTCAGGTCGTAGCAGGGGTCCAAATGAACGGAATCTGATTGGTCTCCAGTGTTTTGGGGGCGTTTATTTGTAGCAGGTCCACTGGCGGCTACTTATGAGGGACTAGCCTAGGTTGTCGCGCGCGCGATCCATTTGCTACCACCTGGTGACCTGATTCTAAGGAACCTCGGATGGGGCTGGTGGATCAGGGGCCGGGTAGCAATCCAACTCTCAAATCTCAATATTGTCATTGTGGGTATCGATGCTGATTAACACCCGGATTCAGGGGCAATGGGGGAACTTCGGAGCGGGTGGATCTCCAGAGAGATTTTAGTATGAGAAAGGGGATCGTAAGCTGAGCTGATTCTAAATAGTATTCTTTGGTCATGCTTACGTCGTTGAGCTAGACTGTCCGACTAACAGGGATGGGGTGAGACTGGATGAGAAAATTGTAGAATGTCTGGTGAAAAGTTGGCCAACCTTGACGGGGCAACCCAGTTGCCTACCGGAAGCTCGGAAGATGTTCTAACTGTATTCTGTATACTAGTCTAGTAGTAGTATAGTGGTAATCGAGTAGGGCTGACGCTTGCGGACATTGGCCCCATTGACCAATCAGAGCACGGAAAAGGGTGACAGTTCCGTTTTGGGAATGGGCATCCTTGAAGCTGGAGCCTGCAAACTTGGATGTTTCACCCTTTCAGTCTTTATGTCTGTATATCTATTCACTATTGAGACATTGGCTAATAGTATTTATGTTGGAGCTAGCATATTCACAAGTGAAGATTCTTGGCTTTGTATGTCAAAGAGTAAGAGTGACAACACATGGCTTGTGCCAGCCATACAATGGCAGTTCTCTTCAGGCAGATCCATACATTCCGATCAGCATAACCATAAAAGCTTGAACTATTGATAAGCAAGAAAACTATCAACCTAAAACACCAATCTACAATACCAATCGGTCTATTGCCCAGAAACCAGCACATCAGATCCTACTTACTTCCATGCTTCCTCACCACGAATGCGTACAATATGTAATGAAATAACTCGGCCACTCATCCACATCAATCCACCGCTTACACTCATCCGGATTGAAGTCCGGATTGCCCCACGCCGCCAGGCACGCAGGGTGCTTATCATCCGCCCAGCTATACGGATAGATCTGCTGTCGCGGCAACACCACCATCTTATCAGCCTTTGCCCCAACCTCATCTTCACTGCCCTCTGGTCCACAGTACAGGTCCCACGCAGGTGACCACCGCCGCACCGTTCGACACACATGCGTCCGCACCGAACTATCCTTGAAGTCCTCGTAATACTTGTGTAGCATAGTACCAAGTGCCCCAGGCCCCGTAAGTGACTCAACAGATCCATCGCCGTTCCCGTTGGGATTCTCAATCACGTGGATCACAGGCAGGAGCCAGAAAGGGTGGCCGGGGGGTGATGCCATCCAGCCATTAGGGACGGCGGCAGGGCCATCCAGTCCTTCTTTGTGTGCCATATGGCCGACAAAGCCGCGCTGTGTGCATTCATGGTCGTTCTTGCGTGGCCCTGAAGAGAGGATTTGACTGTGCTTGGCGAGGTTGGTGGAATGGCTGGTGAAGAGAGGCTCCACGGGCCGGAGAGCTTCTGTGTCAACGTCGGCGTACATTCTAGAGGTTACAGCTGTTAGCGAATGTGAGGTTTATGGTTTTGGTGGTGACTTACCCTCCGAATAGATACATGTAGAGGTTGCGCACCACATCTGCTCGATGGATTTCCTTGGGGAGACGGTTGTAATCTGTCAGGAACCAAGGAAAGTACTGTTCCACGAGCATCCGGTTCGTCTCGTCATCCCATAGTACATACTCCCAATCTGCATTCTGCGAGCGCATTGTCCGTACCCAGGTTTGGGCATCGTCGCTCATGTTGCTACCGGCAGGGAACCACGTCTGATGGATAAGCTTAGGGATGGTGGTGAGATCTTGGGAGAGCGGACGGGCGAGGAGGTCTCGTGCTGAAAGAGTGCGAGCATAGTGGTCTTTGAAGGGGGCCTCATAGTCGGTTGGGAGGACATCAAGATGGAAGAGGTAGGAGAGGAGAAGAACAATAGCAAGGGCGAACGAGAGCTGAAATCGACGCCGGCTAAATTGGGATGTGAGCCATTGGAGGCAGGATCCTCGAGGAGATGAATGAAGTATCATCAGGGCGATTTGGCAAAGATTCTGAATTTCGGGGCAAGGATCAGGCGATAGTGTGGTTTGGGGGTTGTCATAGAAGAGACCACCCTGAAGTTGTTCTCGCCTCACCCTAGATAGAATCTTGGACCAGGGCCAGGTAATATGGACATGGTCCCATGTACAATGGCAGGGTGGGCATTGGTGGATCAACAATATTCGTATTCAGTGATGGAGTCAAGGCGGACATGTCTTACTTGGACCAGGTACCTCAGCGTCACATCCACTGATGCTCCATTGCCGAAAACGTTCATCACACGAATACGACCCACTCGCACCTAATGATCGACCGGGCGGATGGTTCCTTGATTTTCAAAGAATTTGAAAACTTACTTCGAGCGACAGGAATAAGGGTAGGGAATTCGGGAGCCATATTCTCTTTCCGACAGCTTCCATCGAGCAAATGGCTCAATCGATACCGTCATATGAGACGGTGTAGATAGTATTGTATTTGAAGTTATACACTTATATATCATCTTCTAAGCAATCTTTACTCCAAGCTTGACCAGGATATTGCAAACAGTGTAGTTATGCCACATTTTTTGTGAATCAAAAATTTAAACACGAGCATATGTACCCCAATCCCACTCCCATCCTAGTACAATCCACCCAATGCCAACATCCGAGGAGTATACACCTTCAGATCTCATATTTATCATGTTTGGTGCCTCAAAATTATCCTCATATATCTACAGAAAGTCAGTCATATCAGAGGAACCAGAAAGACAAGGTAACTTACAAGCTCATTCCCGTCAAAGCCATTAAAATACCCGCGACACTCTGCCGCAGAATCTCATGATCACTCAGCACCCATCCCAACCCTACAATGATGCACGTCTTGAGCTGTCCGATCACCGTGCTTGTAACCGGCCCAGCAGCATCAATTATATAGAACTGAGACAGGTTCACCAGACAAGCGAATATTCCACTCTGCAAAGCATAAATCAGCCACTTCTCTACACTTATTCATTGTCAAACAAAGAAACGACCAAGTCAACTTACCGCAAGTATCGAAGTCCACAACGACCCAGGGACAGTCGCAACCTCCGGAAACGTCTCCATCCACGGAACAACACACAGCAGGACAGCCGCGCTGACAGGGGCCTGATTGAGTAGAAGCTGCATACTACTCATCTCCAGCTTCTTATGATACCGGCCCACCAAGACCGTGTACAGTGCACTAGCGCATACACCCGACAAAGCGAAGAAAATACCCTCTGGTGTCGTAGTATCGTTGCCTTTCGCGGACGGTAGTGAATCAAAGTACGAGACGATGCCAACTCCCGTGCAGAGCAGGACCAGGGGAAGGAACGCCGATCTGGGGATGCTGGACTGGAACAGCACAAAATTTAACAACGCCGTAGCAGGTGTAAGGAGCAGCCGCGCCAGCTGGTGAAAGATAACCGACGAGTAAGCCAAAGCCAGGTTCTGAAAAATGACCTGGATGCACATAGCCGCAACAAGGTGGAGGATTCGATAGGGCGATACGTGCTTGGGTTCGAACCAGCCGCAGAATGGCCGCGATGCTAGCCATAGTGTGAGCCCGGTGATGGTGAAATGGTAGGCGGCGAAGGATACTTGTGAGTTGCGGAAAGATGCATTGGAGAGGATGGATTTGTTAGTGAAGACCTGATTGAGTGTGTCAGTAACTAGTAATAATCATCTTCATGTCTAGCATGACAGAAACTTACAATAGCAACAGTCGCGACAATATTGATTGTCATCCATACAAGAAGTCCAATACTCCCTATCTGCTTTTCCGGCTCCTCAGATAACACCCCAGGCCTCTTTTCGTCCTCATATGAATAATATCCCAGCTCCAGCTTCACATCGTCCGATGATGGTGGTGGTGGTGGTGATGATGATGGTGGTGGGCTTGCAGGAGTGCAGCTTATCGAAGTCAATAGACCCTTGCACTCATCGTCCTTCGGGTTCGTTTCTGCAACAACCATGTTGAAAACCCAGTATAGTATAATTGGATCGGTTCAGTGTATCGTGTTTCTTGCTAGAGGGTTGAGGCTCTGCAATAAACACAGCATATCTTCCCCGGGTCCTAAAAGCTATGTATGCACCAGGGATGTCTATTTCAAGGAAAGAAAGAAACTCTACCACCATCCACTCCACTTTCTCTCAATGACATCTACCTTGGTTGGGTGGCGCTACAGGTCATGTCCAACAAGTCTACCAAGTACGTGATGTGTAGAGTGACCCAGAGGTTGTGGTGCTAGAGAGAAGAACGCACTGAAACATCATGAGGCCCCACGACCCAGACTTGCGCGAGTGTGCTCTACCGTATCCAAGGGCACATAATTTTAAAAAAGAATCGGTCAGAAAGGAACCTCAATGTTACACTTTATAGTTACTTCTCGTACTCGTGATGTGCGCCAGGGGGGCGGGGAACCTGGATCGAAGCCGGAAACGGAAGTAAGATAGGGATGGTTGCGGGCACTGGAATGTGGGTTTGTACTGCTCCTGTAAACCTTGGGAGAGGGGTGGCGGTTCCTGTTTCCGTCAGGGACCAGACTTTGTATGCTTAGACTCTGAATTTCGCGGGAATTGAGCTTGGGGTTCTCCGTTCATTTGTAGGGTCGTTGTGGTTGGAAGAGAGATCGATGTGTTGTACGGGCCAGGTTCCATGGACTGCGCAGCAAGAGCGACCTGGGCCAGGCTCTTCTTATCTATTGGAGGCACAAAAGCCATAGCTAAGGGTTAAACAAGGGACAATACATTCTTGGATATAATTACTATAAGTCACGCTAGCAAATATGTACCAACAAGCTCAAGAAACTAGATAACCCCTCGGGTACTCGAACTCCTTCCAATCCAACACGCGCCGCGACCAAGGAAAACCCTCATCATACTGGGCATGAACAGTATCCCTACCAGCCACCAGTCGATGAATATTCAGTCGAGTGCTGTACATGAGGTTCCAGGCCTGTGCCTCGTGCCACGCGTCGCTGCCTTCACGGATGTCCGAATCCTTCGACGCAAGACCGGCCGCTTTATACGTGCCGATGATGTTGGGGAACGGCGCATAACACTCGATCTGCGAACGGCCATCCTTACCACCACACATATCAGCCATAGAGTTATCCACTGCAGCCACGAGCCGATCGACTGCTAAGGCGGCTAGAATCCTCTCTGCGCCTCGCTTGGTCACCGCGTACCCATAGGTGCAGCAGCCCATATCAGCCCGATAAATGAAACGAGTCGACGTCTCAGGATAAATCTCCTTCCATGAGTCGAGGGGGCCGCCCCACGTACCACGGTGATCGACACTGGGGACAGTTGGGTCATTTGGGATGGCATAGAATTGCGTCTCGTTGGGAGCGGCAGATGAAGCGCATCCGCCCACCCAGAGGATGTCCCAGTTGGTGCCGTATGGAGCGCTCTTGGTCGTATTAGCATTTCTGGTTAACGCGCGCACGCCTCGAGCGAATTCGCGGAGTTGCTGCCTAATGCTCACGTCCCAGTCTGCGTCGTCTTCAAGGATAAGCGCTGTTGAGTAGGAATTTTGGACCATACTATATCATGATAATGTCAGCTTAGATCAGGATAGGGTTTTCGCATCGACGAAGGAGCATACTGACTTGCTCAAAGCGTTCATATGAGCGCGCCAGCATCCTATCTCGGATGGTGCTAATAGATTATCCTAAAAGAGATGTTAGCTATGGCCAGAGGTCTCGGACATAAAGCAGCGTACGTTGAGCAGAGCCTTCTCACTCATATCCTCTGGATGTACCCCGTCTACCCATTCGACCCGAAACCCGGCTATCGACGCAGCGAGGTTGAGGAAATCGCGCTTATCTGTTCGTTCTTTCAGCCCAATGGCGTAAATGTGTTCAAACTGTCGAAAACCGTTAGTAAATACGTAACGGACATCATCAGGAAATGTAAAACGGAACAAACCCCAAGCGTCTCATTCTGAATATGCTCCAGCGCCCGATCCTCTAACGTGGACCGCGCGATCTTCACCCAGTCCTGTTTCCAATACTTTTCCCCCGTACCACTGAATAAAAGAGTGAGAATAATATAACTGGCGAATGCAGCGACAATGTATTTCGTAAATCTGGATTTCCCCCGAATCATGCTGAGAACTGGCGCCAGTTGAAGATGATCTATAAAGTGAGAGGAGACATTGAACAAGGTGAAATATCTTGCATATCGCAAACTGCACACTTCTTGCGCCTTCTCGTGAAGTTTCTTGGTAATCATGGGTCACTATTTTAGGATTATATGGGTAAACCTTAAGAAAGAAAAGCTGGACGTTTTGGGTTGTATCCACATTCTTTGTTCAGGAACGGCAGGTTGGTACGTAGAAGCAATCTTTCCCGAAAACGGGAATCGACACTCCGGCATGGATACGATGTAGTGGAGATTCAAGGTAGCCCCGCAGCAACAAAAGACTTTCTTTTAAGTTTATGGATGAGGAACTGGTCGCCCAGGGATGGATCAGAGATGGCCCTAATATTGGCCTTGGGAGTGGTCTCAAGCCATAGGACCATTACACCACCATACAGGAAACAATATAGAATATTCTCTGTCAGTAACACTATCATGTCTCGGCCAGTAATTCCATGCATTGATCCACTCTTCTAGTCGGTGTAAATAGAACTGCAAGCTAGCTTCGTGGTTATACGAATTAATACTTATATTTATCGGGATTCATAAATTATCAAGGTACATAGTATAAAGAAATGCAACTTAAGTCCCTAGTGTATTATTCACAGCCATAAGATTACTTATGTTGATTGTTGGTTAGTTATCTTAATGTTTAGTTGATTCTTTGGAACTGAGAGGTAGTCGGAGGTATGCACAAGTTCTACTCCCTACTGCGTTCTCGTATAATCCGGCTCTACTTTGGGGCAGAGTCGGCTTGCATTTACCAGGTTGGTGGTTGGGGTTAGATGAACAAGCATCTGAGAGAGGCCACCCCCGCGATGGAAAGAGGTAAAAAGGAAATAAAGAATGCAAACAGTGCATATAACTTGTACTGTGTTAAGAGGTGGGAAAGGGAAGAAGAAGAAAAAAAAAAAAAAAAAAAAAAAAAGAAAGCCCCTGGTGGGGATCACCACCAGCCTTAAGATCTCAATCTAGCTGCGGAGATAGTAACGTGTTTGCTGTAAAGAGGTCCTCGGGAGTACTTGCAAGTCTTACGCGCTACCGATTGCGCCACAAGGGCCACTTGTGTTGAAATGGCTTTACGAAGTTTGTCTTATTACCGCAGGGGGTTATGACCCGCGGATATCGCATTTTCTTGCAAATTTAACAACACCGCCAAGAATTTCCTATTGCGATTATACGAACATCGTATTGCGGGTGGTGTTTATGCTTATTAGAGAGCATCCTAGAATTGCGCGATCTGAATTGAAGTTGACCTGGTTCGGAAGCCACACTTGACAGATAAGATAAACTATAACTGATCATATTAAGAACCATTTCTATCGAGTGATTTCCCATGATGTATCTTACTCCTAAGTACCAACTTGGCTCAGGGTAAGTATACTTCTTCGGAGCCAGTCATCCAAGCAGATGGAAGGTGACTGTAGAAATGGTAGTAGTAGACATGGATGTTGCATGCTATTTGGACAATAAGGCATACATCTACGATCCCATCTACGCCTTTATCTTTGGCTGACGGATCATACAATACAGCTGTGCTCATTAGCTCACCCACACGGCGACATAAGAAACCCAACAAAAGCTGAAAAGTCTCACATACCTTGCATTTATCCTTGCCATCCACACACTCAATCTCACTGACCATCTCGAACCCCAATTTCTCATAGATCATCAGGTTCGGGAACCCCTTGGAACTTTCCAAGTAGCAAGGCATGCCCTCTCGGTCAGCTTGTTGACTAACTACCTCGACCAATTTCCGACCCAGCCCCATTCCTCGCATCGAGGAGTCGACCGCGATCACATTACAGAAGTAGTAGCCGCGGGGATCAGTCCAAACTCGGTCGTGAGTCTCCTGTTGTCGGGCTTTCCAGAGCCAGTACCGACGGACATTAAGGCCACCTCGGCCACCGAATCGGATGTTATTGTACAGCTGGCGGAAGGAGAGGATCCAGTCTTGCGCCCAGACGGACCAGGGGACAGGCTCGGACGGGGGTTGCGGGCTGTACCACCAGCAGACGCCGACGACGGAGGAATCGGTGGGAATCTTGTCTCTGGGGGTGTTGGTGGTGTATTTGGCCACGAAAATAGGCTCGTTGCAGGAAAGGCCGTAGAGGAAGTGTGCAGCAAGAGAGGCAGCGTTGCGGTGAATGTTGAACTGTTCATAATTGTGTTTAGTTTTATTTATATGGTAGAGCTGGAACTGACAGTGCAGAGTAGGGAGCGGGATTCTACATGTACAACTCTAGCTCAATCTGTACATCGTTCGAGGTACCTGGTATCTCTAACCGAGAATGGAAGGTCCTCGAACGGAGGGCTACTTACCCCGGATTTATTGTTGAATACCCAGTGAAAGTACGGGTCGTCGGCGAACGCTTTCTGTATGCATGCTACGGCCGAGGGGATGTCCTCTTTTGTGAGGGGAAGGATCTCGATGGCCATATTGGGTTTGTTTGTTTGCTTTGTTCTCGTAATTGGATTGGGCTTGGATTGGGGAAGATATTGAGTTTAAAATGTATGATTCGAAAAACGTATTTGATAAGTGCATTCAATTCCTACTGGCTCTGCGAATAGGTTGCGAAAGGGCAATAGTATATGCGTGAGAATGACGACGGAGGGGATAAAGAGAGAGCGCCATCTATTGATGGGAGCCGAGATAGACGGACAGGTCGAGAAGGGAAAGCGCGGGTGAGTCGCGAGGACACCAACCAGATGAGGTCTTTGATGGAACTGGCAGTTAAGATTGATGATGATGATGAAGAAGATGAAGGTGAGAGACGGACTGTGAGAGGGTATATTTATCTGGGTTTCCTCTCTTTCATGCTGCCACCCTCCCTTCGTTCCCAAATAGGCAAGTCCTACACCGACCCCGTGACAGCCCACGCTAACTTGGTTTGGTAGTTCGATGCGGCGCCGCCCGGCTCTGTTCTCCCCCTTCCCCACCAATCATATCCCCAAGATCGTCCACCATTGACGATCGCCAAGCCACTAGACGCGATTCGGCAGGTTTTGCCGGAGGATCAGCTGGTCGGCAGGGCTTATCGTATCATGGGGATAGCTTCACGCACGGGGAAGCTGCCATCTACCGACCCTACGATAGCCGAGTGATGAGACGAGTGGCATATGAGATATAGCCGAGCTTGAATAAACCTTATAACGGGTTACGGAAGGGTACCTTAGAAGACAAGACTATCAGATCCGACCCACCTTACCGTGGCTGGGATATAGGTTCTATCGATTGTGCAATAGCCCCATTTGTGTAGCATAGAGCAGTGCTCGTTACACCGTGACAGATAACGTGTGTAATTGGCTTCCTAAAAGATCGATCACTTGAACTAGTCTTATATACAAGCCGAATATGGTTGATTTTGACCTATAGTCCCAGCTTGCGCTGGTGAAGGTATCTTTCTTTTCTTTTTTCTCGCATTTTCATGACAAGCAGAACATTCAGGGTTGGGTACGGAGTAACAAGCTTTTTCTTCTTGCTGACACTCGACACCTACCCAAGGGGAAGGCCAGCCGGCCCACTTCTACTAACGGGGACTATCCCCACTATCTACATGGCAATAATAGTGGTACTTCGGTTACTGCAATGCGTGCCTTTCTCTACGAGGCAAAGTCTTTCTCTTGACCTAGCTAGCGACTCTGACAGTTCCGGTCATCCATGGCAACGAATAGATCGTGTCGGTCAGGCCAAGTTGCCCCACCATCCAGGGGTCTTGCAGGTGGATATCTCGCTACTCGGAGTAGACGAGTTCACTTGTTCTCGCATATTGAATGCTAGAAAGACTCGAAGCAACTACAGAATACACCGATACTACTCAAAGACTCCTAAGGCCTTAGATTACTAGGTACCCGCCGTACTATCATCGATATATTTTTCAGTAGTAGCAACAGCAGTAGCAACAGCGTGTAGCCACTTGTCAAGCATCATTATAGTCCTGACATCACTGCGATCAACTATCTACTTGGCGGCGGGTCCGACGCTTTTTGTTGGTGGCAGTCCTCTCCGCCATATCATCCTGCCCATCCGGTGCATTTCGTGCTCCACGACGCCCTCTTTTGGGGCGCGTCTCCTTTCCTGTCGCCAGATTTGATGGTACTGGGCTCTCCAATGACCCATCTGCAGCTGGATCATGCAAGTGACTATCTATGCCAATTGAATCAGCCTGTTCCACAGATACAGCTTGCTGCCGGAGTCGACTAAATGCTTTCTCCATCCTTGTCTGTCCACCACTGCGGACACGCGGTGCAAAAGCACCCGCTCCTTGCGGACCGCTGAAGAAACTAGTAATATTCGATTGTGTGCCCTCCTGCTCTCTGCGGTTCATATCGCGAATTACGGGTACCAGCACCTCATCAGTGCGTTCTTGACTCCAGCCAATTGTTGACATAAGGAAGTCCCTTAGACCATGCAAGTCGGGCACTCCCCACTGAAAGGGAGACGGGTCCGAATCCACCTCTGGTTCCAGATACGCGGCATCGACTCGGGGATCGGGGAAAGATGGTGGTAGGAAGATTTTTGTAGCATGCTTTTTGAACTTCTTGTAGAATGCTGCATGGCTATCGTTGCCCATATTGAGTCCTGTCTGCACCTGCGTCCACCAATCACGGAATTCTTCCAGTGTCCCAAATTCAGTGAGGATCTCTAAAGCAGTTACAGGTCCGATGCCGGGAATTCCTTCTGTGTAGTCGCTCCCTAATAAATGGGCGAGCCTGATGAGTTTGGTGCGGAACAGAGAGTACTCTTTCTCTAGGTCAGTTGTGAGGTAGCATTCCACAAATTTGCTTTGATTGAACATGTTTTTGTAGACGCGTGTGCCTCCAAATAAAAATACATCACTATCATCGGTGATGATACCATCAACAAGGCCAAGTGACACCAGTTCTGCACACTGGGCTTCAGCTTCCATAGGGGCCGTGACGTATGGAAGACCGAATAGCCTCAGCAACTGCTGGCATTCAGTAATCATGACTTGTGACACTTCGTCTGCATCTCGGCGGTCCTTCTTTTGCTGCGACCGCAACTGTCTTAGCTCTTGTTCGTAGTCAAATGGAAGTTCGGTGTGAGAAGTAGAGTTTAGTGTCGCTGCAAAGCGTACATGCTCTTCCCCTTCAGCCGCAAGCTGTTCGAGTAATTGCTCGTCTTCAGGATCTGAAAAATTGTCGTCATCATAATATTCTTCCACTTGGTCTGATTGATCTAGGGTAGTTGGCTCCGTGGGTATGTTGTCTTGCTGTATGACAACATCCTCGAACTCAGGCGATGGCGACATTTCGGGGTGCCTCAAATCTGTTTCATCATCAATGGAGATGTGTTTCTCCGTCATAGATGGATTGGACGCATCCACTGCAATGATATCTCCCGTATGTGCTTCCAAAGCTTCGGCATCCTTTGTTTCAGTCGCTTGTGCTTCGACAGGAGTTACTTGTGGTCCAACCTCGAGTTTGATTTGAGATTCTTGACCACCACCGTTCAATTGAGGAGTCGGCTCCAAGTCAATGAATGGTTTTGAGCCTTTTGGAGCCCCTGAATCATGGTCCCCCATCGTTTCTTCATCGCCAACGATGAACACGTGATCTGGTACATCCTGCTCACTAGGCGGCTTCATCACAGGACGATGTTGAACCTCATCACTGACGAACTCAGCATCCTTGACACTTTGCGATGGCCCTGAGAACCACGGCGGCAGTATCTGGATATCCTTCGTCTTACTTGATCCATTGTCGGATTTTGTTGCACCAGCTTCTTGTTCAGCTGATTTATCACGGTTGATTAACTTTCCAGCTTTGAACGGTTTAAGTGATTCAAAGGGTAGCGGGCCATCGAAGGGGTTACCTGCCACTTTGGGCGGTGCTTTCTTTACTCTCTTAGATTGTGCTAAGGCGGCGACAAAGTCCATTCCTTCGTCATCACTATGATCCGTAAGGTCTGCGGGGGCCTCGTGGATGGTTGGAGGCATAAAGTTCTGGTTAAGCTGGATTTCAGGTAGATCATCATCGTTGGTATCGGCATCGGCACCAACACCAGATTGGAGAGACATCGCGATCGCTCGTTGAAGCGTTTCGTCATCATCATCTCCAGTGGAATCGAACAATGTATCTGTGGTATGGTGGTTATGCTTCGCTAGTTCGTTCTGACCACCTTCCACGAAAAGGGAGTCATCGTTGACTTCCTGCAGTTCGGGGCCTCCTGTATCCAAGCTATCACGCATCTGGTTCCTGCTAAATTTGTCGAAAACCCCTTTCTGAAGGGAAGGCAGCTTAGGAAGTCGGTTCAATCCTTCGATAGGCACATCTTCAAAGCCACCATCATCGTCATCCGAATTATCCTCTTTGTCAGGGAATATCAGCTGCTGACCATACTGATCAACATCGATAGGTTTGTCCTCCTGGCCTTCTTTGTTTCCCACAACTCCCAAAACCCAGCCCCCTTCAATGGTATCATCCTTCACCAAGACATACTCCTTCCCGCGTTCTCCGGCAATACGATGTCCTGATTTGTACAGAGCATCTTCACCATTCATGCCGTTGATATTCATCAGTCGTTGGGTTAAGTCATTGCGCTCCTTTACACGCTCGATTTGAAACTTCGAGAATGCCATTCTATTAGGAAACATGCTGTCTAGTTGCTCCTTTGAGTACCCCATCCGGAGACGGCTTCGGAGTCTGGCCGCATTGAGGATATTGTACCGGTCCGTCGCCGGGAGACTGACGAAGAATGGGCTATCAAAGTCAATTTTCGAGAAATCATACAAATTGATATCTTCTCCTTGATGAAACTGCCTCGCATATTCCTCCAATTCTTCCTGTGACATGATGCGAGGGTCATTGGGGGCCCCTATCTCTTCGAGGCTGGTTTGTAAATCCGGCAGATGATAGGCGTCTTTCTTCTTGAATGACCGCGTCTGCTTCTTTTCCTGTTCGGTTATGAAAGCATCACCAACATAAACAGGGTTGTCCGGCACCTCCTCTTCATTTTCCGCTCTCCCCCTCCGGCGGATAGCCGCCTCTTCCTCAGCAGACCTTTGCAGCTGCACAGCCAGCAGCTTTCCAGCGGTCCGCACGGCATCTTCTCGCCGACCTTCGCGCCGTTTCTTCCGGTTTGCTATAGTCTGGCGCTTGAGGACCGGAGCGCCACCATCAAACACGAAGACCGGCTGGATTCCGAAGTAGAGTAGTTTGCATATGCGGCGAAAGAAGCCCACGATATGAGAGTTCCGGAGGGCATTGCCTTCTTTGTCGCGTACCGCCTTCAAAAACTGGTAAATCCATATCGAGGCATCGACAGCCAGGCGCTTTTTATTGAGAGTTTCCAATTTGATGGGCCGTGCACAAGGATGTACGACCGTCCAGAGCCCATGGACACCCATGCTGCTTCAGCAGTCCCGATATTATGGGCTATGACAGCCGTACCCAAGTACCGAATACTTACACGTCATATACGTTGTATGAGATGAAACCTACTAGGCGATTGTTTTGACGACTTCAGACGACGCGGATCAACTGTAGTCGGGAGGCGTCGATGAGGTCATCGGACACTTTGTGACACGTGACACTGCCTGATATCAAATCACGTGATTTATATTACCGGAGCCGACACGATGGCTTCAGGGGCTGATGGATTTCTCATGAATGTATGTCAAAAGCAAAATTTGCAAGCTAATGGCGGGGGAATATCTAGATCATGCAAAAGTAGCTCTCTCACAACCCTCATCACTGTGGCGACTCTGCTGGACTCAGGAATCCGGCTCTCTTTTCCATGCGCTTCCATTCAGCTGTTCAGTTCTCACCTGGGTGCGCTACTATCCCCTACAGCTTGTCTTTCCAGAATCAATCGATTCTCCTTTCTGGTCCAGAGATTGAAAAATTAGTCCCAGTTATCTTGATGGTGACCTTCAGTTCCACGTTCGATTTCAAAATTTGTAGGATAGAATCCGTGAACCCTCCGTCTACCAGGCAGCCTTTAGAAATCAGTCACAATCCCTCCCGGACATCGATGATGCAGGTTACCGCAGCCCAGCGTACAGCGATGGTGAGGTAATTGATTTCATGAAGTGCTTTGGCGCACTGTAAAAGCAAACCAGTAGATCCCCGGTGTATGTCTTGTTCTATCGGGCGTGTGTTCTTGACTTCTCCTATGGAAGAACATAACTCTTATGGTGGATCAGAATCGAGACTCTATGTATGGGTGGAGATGGTCATGTTTGCGATCTAATTAGGATATGTAAATTATAAGTCCGTAGACACAGTCAGGTTCGAAAGATGAGACCGTAGAATTTAAAGAGACCATGGACATGGAGATCGGGTACTGTGCCTGTGCTTGATGAATTTTCCATGATACATGTAATATTGCACACAAACCAATCATTCCACCACCAACGCCACGTGGCACCCGGGAATATCAAACTTAGCACTTGATTTGACGGAATTAGAGGCCTCTGGTCCGACCACAGGCTGCGAATAAGTGATCGCTTTCTCCGATAGCGCACCAAAGAACTGAGGTACAACACCCAGGTCCTTCTCCGAGCCATCGGAAGAGCTGGGAATGGCCTCGGAATCAGCAACGATGCCGAAATCAAACCGGATGCTCCCCTCTTGACAAGAAGGATTCGGGGCATGGTCTGTTTCCACAGAAACAAAAAATTGAATATAGTCACCCGGTCCTGCAGCTTGAGACAAACTTGACATACTTTCATCCAGTTGTGGCATCTCAAAGAACGCAGGCGGCGGGGTAGATATATCTGAGAGCGTTTGAGTCTCCTGGTCTGCGAAGATATCGTCTAGGCCCAGGAGCCCCTGATTATTGTCTGTTTCAATAAAAGTAGTTTCAGGGTCTAAAGATAGAAGGCCTTGTTTCTTTCCCCATCCACCGCCACCACTCATAACCCGATGGAGTTTGCCTCCTGCGCGGATTGCTTTTACGAGGCTCTCCTGCATATTAGCGTTGTTTTCCAATTGAAAGCCCCTTTCGGAATTCTCAATCAGGGCCCAAACAGAAACCCTTCGGTCAACAATGCCGTGTTCCTCAATGTAGCGTGGCAGTTCCTTTTCCAGTTCAGATGAAGCTGGCATTGGTTCCGTTGATTGACTATCCAGATGTTTTGCCAACTGACGAAGGATATTTCCCATGCTTGAGATAACTCTCCTTCGTTGGCCAACAGGATAGAGCGGTAGATTAAATGAATTTTGGACGGAAGCAACCGCTGAGGTCACCGTGCAATTCGAGAGATTCACTGATTGCTCTAAGGTATATTGCTGAGAAGGCGTATAAGTCCAGCGCGTGCCAAAAAGAGTGCTATCATTCCCGTTGATGAATATTGTATTGGCAAGACGCAGTCCGAGTTCATGAGTCGGCCTCTGCAAAGCCTCGGAGTATGTGTCGTTTTGAAGTGTAAAGACCAGACTGGACTCTGCAGCTTCCATACTCCGAACACGACGAGGCACAGCAATGGTTCCCTGTATATTTTCTGCCTTTACCAGCAAGAACGAAACTCCATCAGAGTCAGATGAAGTTTTGCTGTCGACAAGCCCTTCGAGCCTGGCGCGGAGGTCGGGTAGCTTATCG
Source organism: Aspergillus piperis CBS 112811 (assembly GCF_003184755.1). NCBI lineage: Eukaryota > Fungi > Ascomycota > Eurotiomycetes > Eurotiales > Aspergillaceae > Aspergillus > Aspergillus piperis. The sequence continues at coordinate 657,432 of NW_020291609.1, forward strand.
ACCACGGCAACAATGGCATGGAGAGGTCCAGACGATTCGCGGTTGGGTGTAGATGGATATAAAGAGTTGATCAATTGTTCCAGAAAGCGGTTCGATGACACATCAATCCAGTGGGCGAATGCAGAAGTGACTAGGAGGACAGGTACGTAGTTTAACGAGAGAAAGTCTGGAATGGGGGATACGCTCGAAAGGACGTCATCTGGTGTCTCTTGGAACCCTTAGTCAATGGGAACTGTCATAGGCAGATAGCAATTCTCACAATTTGGCCCGGCGTTCTTGTTAGCCAGGTATATGCCAACGGAAGATCTTTAGCCTCAGTGCTCCTCGATGACGCAGCTGCGTTTTGGGAGATCAGTCGGACCAGGGATGTCGCTTTTTGTTTCGGTTTAGCATGTCCGACAGTAGCCAGCCGTACTGACAGAAAGCGCGGGACGCGCCCGAGTATTAAAGACATGGAAGCAGCATGGATATCGACACGGGACGGTCGATCGATACAAATAATAGCTGATTCGAGGTGATCATAAGGATTTGGGGAAATGCGGAGATAGCGGGAGATTTTCTGGCCTCCACCGCCCTGCTTATCATATCGGCATGTGAGTGGCAGGATTCACGTGATGATATGGTGCTTCTCCACTTGCTTTCCTAAGCAATCTTCTGCCTTTCTTCGGCGTGTTGCGAGGTAAAAGGGGCAAATGTTAAGAAAAGTCGCGGTTGCTTTGTAGACAGTATGTTCGTGTTGTACGCGCAGTGAGGGTTCATGCGGGCCCCCTTATACTTGGTAGATACATATGCGTACTTTGGGCTGGATTTAGTTCTGATGCATCTTGTATAGATCCAACGCGCGGCTTTCATATTATGCATCCCGTTGTTTGGGGCCTTATGCAGAGCTGGACGGAAGATCAGCGATGGGGAGCCCCAATCTGGTCTTCATCATGTCCGCGCAAATATTAAAAGTGCTAGTTGGTTAGTTAATAATGATAATGATTAATAACACTACTCCGCAGATAGGCCCAACAAGGGACGGGAGGCAAACCAGGCCGATAAGCAGCCTCACGTGATGCCAGGGACTTGGACCCGCCCCCTCACAGAAGTCCTGATCGATGATACTCTGGCAGTCAAAGAGACTTTGAATGCTTTTTACTCGATGGCCGCTAATGCCCGCCGTACTACACGGCATCTTGACCCAGCTTCTTCAAGGAGCAGAGGATTCTCTTACTCTCCTCCTGACTCAGCAATCTAACGCTTGGTTCAGAACGGGTAATCCACCCTGACTACTTTCATGATGCCAAAACTGTGGTCCTGCGCCAGCTCGGCGAAGATGAGTATTCCAAGCCGAGTTATGCCGGCTTCTCACGTCGCCAGATTAGCCATCTGGAACCCCCGTAATCACAGCACCAATGCCATAGCGACAGCTACCCGATCCGAAGATGGGCCATCCTCACCGGCCCCCTCTACCGACTCCGTGCCGCCACGATGGGCTGCTCTAAAATCAGCGAAGCCCTTCTCGGAATTTCTGACAGATACCTTCAACCGCCAGCACGACTACCTCCGCATCAGTGTGACCGAGCGATGCAATCTCCGCTGTCTCTACTGCATGCCTGAGGAAGGCGTACCATTATCTCCACCGGCTCGTCTCCTTACCTCTCCCGAAATCATATACCTCTCGTCGCTCTTCGTCTCGCAGGGTGTGACCAAGATACGTTTGACAGGCGGTGAGCCTACCGTTCGCAAGGATATTATCCCCCTCATGCAGTCGATCGGGGAACTGCGTCGCAATGGCCTTCGTGAGCTTTGTCTGACAACGAATGGCATCTCGCTACACCGGAAGCTGGACGCCATGGTTGATGCCGGCTTGACTGGAATCAACCTTAGCCTTGATACGTTGGATCCCTTTCAATTCCAGATTATGACGCGACGAAAGGGTTTCGATGCGGTGATGCGGAGTATAGACCGGGTGGTGGAATTAAACAAAGCCGGGGCTGGGATCAAGCTAAAGATCAACTGCGTGGTGATGCGGGGGATCAATGATCGGGAAATCATCCCTTTCATCGAGTTAGGGCGGAATGACCCCATTGAGATACGCTTCATCGAGTACATGCCCTTTGATGGCAATAAATGGAGCCAGGGTAAGATGGTCTCTTACCAAGAAATGCTGGCAACCATCCAGGAGAAGTACCCCACTCTCCAGAAGGTGCCAGATCACAAGAACAACACAAGCAAAACTTATCAGGTTCCTGGCTTCAAAGGCCAGATTGGCTTCATCACCAGCATGACGCATAACTTCTGTGGTACCTGCAACCGGTTACGCATTACATGTGACGGGAACCTGAAGGTCTGTTTGTTCGGTAACGCCGAAGTGTCCTTGCGAGATATACTTCGGAAGGGAAACAACGGGGAACCCATTAGTGAAGCCAGGATGGAGGAGCTGGAATCTGATGATCTTGTCCGGAGAGAGGAGCTGCTGGATCTCATTGGAGTAGCGGTTAAGAGGAAGAAGGCAAAACATGCTGGCATGGGTGAGCTCAAAGATATGAAAAACAGGCCGATGATACTTATTGGTGGGTAAGCATGGATCTGTCAAATATTTTGGTATGAATTGTCTTTCTTTTGGGATGGCCACTCCTTGGGCTGGTGACACGACTTATATGAATCATGAAGAGTGCATAATTTTCTTACTACTGGCAGACCGCGCTGATAGACATCAATTAGAAAGTAATCCATTCTCCACTATGAATGCTACTAAACTATATAGCCATCCCCCAATTCACGTGACTGTGGCTGCCTATGACATGTTGCGGCCCCATCGGAGCTCCTAGTGTCTGTCACGTGGGCGCCTAGCGACTTTTCAGCCCAGTCGATCGATGGCCACCTCTCCAGCTACAGACCGACGCATCCTCAAAGTGTCATCTCCGGGTCCGAAACTATGAGCTCCAGGACCTTGGTCGGGCTGCGATCGACTACATCGACACACCTGCAACGCAGTGGTGTTGCTGCCGCTACCGCCGTCAGCAGTAGTAGTACTAGTAGTAGTGGCAGTGCCCCGCGTCGATGTCTTTCCTCGGCTTCCGGTCGGCAAGTGCAGCAGAGTGCCGAGTTCTCCTCCAGCAGCAAAACTTGGGATCGTTTAGGTCGCCGCGCCAAGGAGAAGCTCCTAGACCGCGAATTCTTTCTCAGCTTGTTGAACTCCGCCTCAACCAAGCGTGAGGCCAAATCTTATTTGGCCCGTCTTAAAGCTCAACACCAAGGAACTACTCCCCTGAAGCCGGCCGCCAAGCAATCCGGAGTATCGGAAGCGACAGCACCAGTGTCGTCGGGTGCCAGTTCAACCTCATTCTATGGCGCCTCCCGATCGGTCTATGACAGCCCCGTCTTCAGACATGACTCAACTCCAACACCTCCCCTTCAAGATGTGTCCGAGCGCCTGCACCTGGCCCTGGTCAAGATAACCACTCCGCAGCTTCTCGATGACTCGACCGTCAACGGCGTGGCCAAAACCCTCTCGCAGCTGAATCGTCTGGGAATGGCTTGTTGTGTGGTAGTCGACCCGGGCACAGCAGGCGATCCTAACAAACTGCGGAGGATTGCGGCCGAGCAGGCAGATCGCATCTCAACAGCTGTGGATGCCCAGCCGGACTCGAAATCAGCTCACATCGACTCTGTCCTATCCGTTTCTGCGCTAAACCCTGAGGCGCCCAAAGTCCTATCCCGGAAGGTACTGCTCGGGCCGTTGCGCGATGGTCACGTCGTGGTCTTGGCCCCCATTGCTTACACAGAAGACGTTCCTCGAGCAGTGACAGTCTCGGCCAGCGATGCCATCCTGGCCCTCACCAAAGAGCTGGCCGGACTGGCAACAAATCCTGACCCTGATGAAGACCCAATACTGACGGCCCAACGGATCGCGGCCCTGCAGGAGGAAGTGTCTTTGGATCGAGTCATCCTCCTGGACCCCTTGGGCGGGATTCCTGCTTTCAGTGGGCCTCAGACATCCCATGTTTTCATTAATATGGAACAGGAATTCGACGATATTGAGAACGAGTTGCTGCGGGTGTGGCAGTCGGCAGCATCTGCAAAGAATAATCTTCCTGAGGAAGGTTTACCGTCCATTGCTGATAGCAATCCTCTCTCCAAATTCGCCGACACGGAAGTCGTCCCAGTGCCCCCTAGTCAAAAAGCGTACTCGGCAGACCTAACCTTGGATACAAGCATGGTGGAGGGCCACTTGAATAATCTGCGACTAAGCCAAGCCGCACTGGCGATGCTACCCTCGGCATCGTCTAGTATCATCACCTCCCCACTCGAAGTTGCAAATTCAGCACAGAGCCCCGGAGGCGCTAGTCCAGATGTATCAGCTGTTGGAACCCGACGACAGAGGAACCCGCTCATCCATAATCTTCTGACCGACAAGCCTTTGCTCTCGTCTTCTTTGCCCCTAAGCCGACGTGCAGCCCTAAATGGCAGAGGGGACTCGATTGTTACACAGGCCTCCCACACCACGTTTGTCAAGCGAGGCATGCCGCTGACCATCATTCCGAATCCATGGCTTTCACCTTGGACGGCCAGAGATCGACCGCGCCTGGGGCTCGATGATCCCTCGATCGACCTGCCCCGACTGGTCCATCTCATCGAGGATTCCTTTAACCGCAAACTTGACGTACAAGACTACCTCAACCGAGTCAACGGTCGCCTGGCCGGACTCATCATTGCAGGGGAGTATGAAGGAGGCGCCATCTTGACCTGGGAGCTTCCTCCCGGCGTAGAGGATGATGGAAGTGAGGCGAGCCAAGCTCGCATGGTTCCCTATCTGGACAAGTTTGCCGTTCTGAAACGTAGTCAAGGTGCCGGTGGTGTGGCCGATATCGTCTTCAATGCAATGGTGCGCTCTTGTTTTCCGAATGGCGTGTGCTGGCGCAGCCGCAAGGACAATCCGGTGAACAAGTGGTACTTTGAGCGCTCTCAGGGGACATGGAAATTATCGGATATGAATTGGACCATGTTCTGGACTACTCCAGGACTGACGGACGATTCTCAAAAGTTTCGGGATTACGAGGCCGTGTGCCGCAGTATCCAGCCGAGCTGGGCTGATGACACCGGTGTTGTGGATTGATTGATTACCTGAACATATTCGTAACACATGTATATACCCATTATCCGCTTGTTCGTTCGAAGTGAGGACCTAGGTGCTTCGTATCTTCTCGTAACGAGCTGCATCAATTCCAACCTAATTCATTTCAAGTCGGATTCTTCGACCGTGGAAAAGTGGGATCATTATGATGCGCAGCGACGAGAAAGTGATCAACTGAGTAGATCTTGGAATAGCTTCAAGAATAAATTACACGGCATCCAACCGGCCAATAGGGACGTAATATACGAAAGGATCTCGATCATATAATAACCGTGGACCTGTAGTCTTCGTCCCTGTTGCGATTCATAATCGATCGAGAGAACCATAAAGAGCACTACTGCCATAGCAAGGAGTAAGGTAGTGCTCAATAGATTCTCCCAGCTGATGGAGCTTGGCTAAGTACTAAGTATCTATCAAATGGGGGAGGAAGATGGATGAACTATTGATCCATCCATCATCCGGGCATTCGAGGACCACTTCCCAAAGTGGACTAGTGCTCGTGCGGAGGTCCTCGTACACCAATTGGGGGCACGTGGTTGGTCGCCCTGGCTGACTCAGCCCTTTCCCCCCACAGGGATCTTTTAGCAGATTCCGATAAGACAAGCAAGAATTTCGGCAATTAATCTCTCTCCTGGCCTCTTTCGATCGCGCGCTTCCAGAAACGCAAGGAGATCTTCGGCCTCCAGCCAGACAGAGCTGCCTGCTTCTTCCATCATCTTTCCAAATCAAACGGTGTGGGGTTATTCTTCTCAATGACTATGCACTTATCAGCGCTTTGTCGCGATTAGCATCCCATCCTCCTCTCTTTCCCCTCCTCTCTCTTTTTCCCCTCGTTTTCCCCTCCCAGTCCCGAGAGATTCAATGCTTTCCCTCGGCCTTGCGATCTAGCCGGGTCCAACGAGTGTGGATGACTTGACTAGGCACAAATCACTGTTGAAACCACCGATCGATCATCTTGCAGCTCCTCCCGCTCTAAAATCCTACCCACCTCTCGGTGTTAGCCCGGGATTCTGACCTGTCATATCTGCCCGATAAAAAAAAAAAAGAAATCAATCGCCATCGCTACCGCTTATGATCTTCGGTTTGCGCCAACCATAAGACACAATTGGGGCGCATCATGCCGCCAACCACAGCTCCCACCACTGCCACACCGAAGCTGGCCTCTCCAGGTTTCAATGCTGGCGCCAGACCCTACCGGTCACACAAGGTTAGGGCCTGCGACTTGTGCAGGAAACGCAAATCGCGATGCACCGTTGACATCCCTGGTCAATCATGCCTATTATGCCGCGTTCAAGGAGCGGATTGTCACTATCAAGAAGAGGCCAATAATGATCCTCCACTCACTAACGGCCATGAATCGAAACCGTGGGTGCCAGATCACACGCGCGTCTCGTCGCTAGGACAGAAACGGAAGCATACCCCAGACGCAATCGATTCCCCGTCGCACCCCAGCCGCCGCCGCGCTTCCAGCGTCGCACATTCGGACTCAGCCCTAGACCGTCGGAGAAGTGATTCCAGGAGCCAAGGGGTCGATGACCCCCATAATGAGTCGGTCTTAATTGTTGGCCCTGTCGTGGCCGAGGATGCCCAGGTTATCGAGAGATACATGCCGCCGGAACGGACCAGCAAATCGGTCGAACCAAAAAGCCAGCCATACAACGTCTACTCGAGCGATCCTCGGAAGCCCATTCTTTACACTACTGTATCCCGGCGGAGGCAGGGTATGCGGGTTGGAGTTCCTCCCGGGGAGAATCAAAAGGAGATTCTCGAGCAGATCCTTGGCCCATTCAAGCGCGACCTAGTTAGACTGTACGCTTTCCCGTAGAACGGACTCCGGGGGTAGTTTGAGACACCATGCTAATTCTCCTTCTCAGATTCATCGACCGGTTCAATGCAGCATTTCCGATCTTTGATGGGGAAAGTTTTTGGGAGGCGTTCTTGTCGGAGTCCCCAGGTGACCCGCCAGCCTCGCTCCTCTGCCAGGTCTATTCGATGTCGCTAGTCTACTGGAAACACACTCCTAAGCTGGCCTGTCACCCAAAGCCAGATGCCCGGTACGCGGTCAATATGACTGTCGCTGCGCTCCACGAGGAATTTTCGGCGCCTGGGCTCTCAACAGTCAGTGCAGCCCTCATCGATCTTACAGGTCGGCCCATCTTCTCAATGACAGGAAATGCCATCAGCTGCGGGCGCATGATTTCCCTTGCACATTGTCTCGGACTGAACCGCGATCCAAGCCACTGGAAACTGTCCCGCCCCGAAAAGAACCACCGCATGCGGCTTTGGTGGGGCGTCGTTATCCATGATCGCTGGTAAGCCTATCTGACTTACGCCCATAAATGGATCTGGCGTCTCACTAACATGCACTCAGGGGGAGCTTTGGTCACGGCGTGCCTCCTCAGATTGCGAAAAATCAATACGATGTTCCTCTTCCAACGATTGAAGTTCTGATTCCCCAGGCTTCTCGGACCCCCGAGCGCGTGCGAGCTGCGCATTGCCACATTGCTCTGTGCCGACTCACTGAGATCTTAGGCGAGCTATTACCCCTTGTCTACGGCTTGCAGTCTCGAGCCCACCGCGAAACGACGAAGAAGGTGCGACAAATTCGCACAGATCTCGACGCGTGGGAGGACTCTCTCCCCGACTGGCTTCGCAACCCCATTAGCACAAATACCACGGAGGAGCGCATCTCCGGGACAAGCAGTCTGCAGCTCGGCTTCCTTGCAGTGAAGATGCTTGTCAGCCGTGTCGAACTCAACGTGTGTACCATTGGACCCTATCTATTGGATTCGCTTCTTTACTAACTTTGCCTAGGAGGTCAACAACGCCGAAGCAGATAACCCGGAGGCGCGCCGCTACTTCCAAACAGAATGTCGGCGATCCGCCGAAGAAATCGTGCAATTCATCTCCTCCCTCCGGAAACAGAACTTCCAGGAATTCTGGCTCCCATGTATGCTGCATCCTCAAGATATCCTACATGATCCGGCGAAGAAACCGAGATGGCACTAACAACTTTACAGACAGCGCTTTCCACCTAACCACAACCGCCACCCTCCTCGTCCGCTGCGCTCTCGAAACCACCGACCCCGAAGTGGCCCGCTCTTGCCTAGCCAACGTCGAAACCTTCCGATCCATCCTCCGCCGTGTTCGCGAAGAAGAAGATTGGGACGTCGCCGACATGTGCCTCGATCACTGCGAGCGTCTCCTCAACCGCCTGAACAACAGCACCGGCGCCACCACCAGCGCTGAACATCCGCCCACTTTCACAGATCTTGGCCAGCCACCAGATAGCACCCACCCTCATCGATTAGTGAATCCCGCCGCCATCGCCCTCCCAGAGACACAAACGAACAACGATATTGTCGACGACATGATGAGCATCTCCGGGACATTCGGCACGATGGACGGCTTTCCATTCGACATGACAGGCATATGGGATGTTTCCGTATTCCAGGATGTTAATCTGACATAAGGGTGCCGCTCAGAAGAGGTCATAGTTATCATCTGGCTGCTTGCTATATCCTCCTCATTTCAACTTGGGAGTAGATTTTTTTTTTCTTTATTGTTTGTATTTGGTCTAACCGGTTACAATGGTTGTATTCAACAACAGTACGTATGGATCGGACATAGGATGGTGTGTGTGGTTTTGTGAAGCTTTTTATTCATATACCCAACTTCGTTTGCGCGGTTTCTCCTCTAGGGAGTGTGATTGATTAGATTTGGTGTCTGACTGTATATATAAGGATACAAGTGTCATACAGCAATGATAATATTCGTTAGTAGTTACAGTATACTGATGGAACTTACCAATGAATGTAATAATTCTGTAAGGAATCATAATAGAGTGGATAGTCAAATCCGCATAAAAACAGAGTATGGCGCAAAAACCTTATAATAGCTTGTATAAGCTTCTCTGATTAAGGCCCATACAAAAGATAATCTTAGCTTGGCTGTTTACAAGTAAAGTCTTATAGAACTTTCTGGTATCAGGATCTGTCAGAATATCGTGACTAAAATACTTAAGACCTATACTTGTAAAACCTTTGGAGTTATAGGTCCAGATAAGAATATTTCCCTCAGTAAAGCCACATTTTTTTTCAGAGACCACAGAATTATAAGTATTTGCTGCTTGTCATCATTATTACTAGCTTTTATAGATATATTATTCGCCTCTGAAACAGCAGCATAGTCAAGAATTACAGCTACTTCAAAGATTAAACTACTGCGAAAGGGTATATAAGCCGAATCTTCACTGAAATCAGATATTTCTTATTATAGCTGGAGTGATTCTCTGATCTTGTTAAAGATCTCTTTATTATTATTTAGAGTGATTTATAATGCAATATCAAAATCTTTTTTAAACACAGCCTTGATCCTTTCTTTCTATCTTTTTTTCTTAGCAGCTGCCTTCTGTCGTGAGTTGAAAACAGCCCAGTATTAGATCTGTCTATCTGGTGCCTTACGGGGACTAATATTTGTCTTAGTCGAAAGTTCTTTGTTCAGGGCTAGATTTCTTGATCCCAGTTGATTCAATATTCCGTGATGGGTCCTGAAAGCTCTGCAGAACAGGGCCTGAAGTAGATTGCTGCAGGCTTGATACTATCCATCAGTCACCGTGTCCTTAGGGAAACCCCAGAGCCTGATGAATATAGCATATTAATAACCGTTTCCTATCCACAGGTTAAAGTAGTAGAGTCTTGCTGTTGATTCTATAATAATTTGCTGGGCATATTAGCACACAATCTGCTGCTGTGATAAAGAGTATTAGCTTATATATAACCTTCACCATGATGTATCTCAGTCATTATATACAATACTTGCGTTATCTAAAGGCATATTCCAGGGCTCATTACTATTACTTTGTCATTGAATACTTGTGTCCAGTGCAGTTCTTGTTACTTCATGGCCCTGGAACTGGATAGTATGTAAACTTATAAGGTGGATCAGAGATTCTGTTACTTTCTCCACACTACTATGCTTATCAATGATCTCAGGATAGTTGTAATGAGGCGATGATGATTCCGGTAATATTCCTTGTATAATTCCATTGATCATTTTACTGCACAGTGGCTTAAGGTATGGAAAGATGAATCTTTCGTGCAGTGAAAGCTCCTAAGACTGGTCATTACTAATGGTAATTGTTTCTGGCAAAGTTAAATACTCACATCCCTCATGCTTCATCGATAGCAAACCACGTCTTGTCCGAATGCTCGGGTGACTGGACAGATATATTCAGATTTACTAAAGTGTAACGGTCCAATGTCCTCTGTCTTTTAAAATAGATCAATTCTGATACTGAGCTCTGTCTCTTAGTGGTGAACCCTTCCTCCTACTCGACATGCCAAAGTCCTGTGAGACCCGTGACTACCGCCGTTCGCGCTGCCACACAGAGCACCACCTCGTTTCGGTCTGTCTCCTGCGACATCTCCTGGCTTCCATTACCTATCTCGCGCCCTACACCGCCCAGTGCAACGCGGTTCGCACGACACTGAGCATCCTTCACCTTCAGGAGCCCACCGTGGGTTTCAACCGCATCCTGGTGAAGACAACCGATTCGTTCCAGGGCGGCAAGGTCGCGGTTATGTTTCTTGACACCACCGCCACTGACAGACCCGGATTTCTCAAGCAGCGTGGTCGTCTGAACGTGGCGCTCAGTCGGGCACGGGCAGCGATATATGTCATCGTGAATGTGAAGCAGTGGAACAAAGCGAAGCAGAGCAGCGGGGTGTCTACATACGTCCCATGGTGGATTTCCTTTTCTTCAAACAGAAAATGTCGCGTTCGCATTCCCCCCAGCCATGGTGGAGGAAGCAAACCCGTCGGATGAAGCAGCTGCCGACTGCAAAGAGGTTGCCATCCCAGATGGATTCAAGGCCCGTGGCACAGACCCTTGGCCCTTGGATAATCCTTCTTCTGGTATAGATGAGACAACTGGACCGCTGCCCATGGATACAGCAGGGTTTGTAAACTCCTCCCCAGCTGGCTGGAACGTTAGGCAATCGGATGCCTCTGCTGTTGGTCCATCTCAGGCTCCCTGCCGCCGCCAATGATTTCCCCGGAGATCCCCAGGAGATGGACTGGTATGGCGAAGGGTCGAGCGATCATACCAAGAGCCAGAGCAGGTAGCCAGCTGGTAGAGACCCGTTGCGGGGATTTGGAGCCATGGAGAGAGCCCATGCCTTGGGGTTCGCTACCTTACTTTTCTAGCTTTTGGTTTTGTTTCTCGGTGCCCTATGGATCAGATTGGAGGAGACGGTAAGATTGCCGTCACTGATGGAAACAACTCTGCATTCCAATTGTTATTGTGACTTGTTCTGTCTCGAGCCCTTTCCAGCGGTGGGGCCTGTTTACTCTTGCCACTCACCATGGTGTGCAAATTCTACTGAAACCTAATTATATACACCGAGTTCGAAGTCCTATCCCGGATGTATCCTAAAGCCAGTCATGAACATGCTGGGCTCTCTGGTTGATCCTTCTTTCAATAACTCTTACCACCGCCAAATGTATCCAAGAGGAAGGGATCCTGCATCAGTCGGAGCCCAGCAAGTGGGCTGATCAGATCGATATTTGGCTCCGGCGCTCGACGCGCTGGAATTCGGAATCAGACTGCGCAGACCATTCACTCGTTCGACTGCACTAAAACGAATTCACCGTTCCCACAGCAAGTAATCAAAATTTTCACATCCGCTACAGTTTTCTTTTCATCCTACCATCTGCTCCTATCTTAGCTTCCTTCCTGATCAAAAATCCCAGAATCATCCCGTCATGTCGGGTTCATCTCATCCTGGGCAGTCCTTCACAGATCGTCAGGCCGACCCTACCAAAGGGGAGATGTGGCATCTCGACGCACTTGGAATAGACTACGCGGAAGGCAAGCAAGATGTACGAAATACACTAGTCCGTCTCGCCCAAACATTTACGCCCATGCAAAACCCCAAAGGCGGCAATAAAAAGCGCTTTATCAAAGAACACCTCGGTAGCCGGATTGAAGAGTTTCCTCGATTTGTCCGCGACAGCCACAAAAAGGATGCTGACCGAACCATCAACCTCCTCTACCAGGTCTTCATCAAAGGACGCAATAATGCTCAGAAAAACGCAGATTACAACATGGATAGGGCAGCGTCTCGTCATTCCCCCCAGCGCAGGCGCAGAACGCAGACCAGGCACCGCGGGTCTAGAACCGTGGACGACGATGACAGCAATGACAGCAATGATGACCACGGTAACGATGATGATATCCCAGTATCATCTCCTGCACCCTGGCAACGAAAGCGACCGCGCTCTCATCACGTCCACCAAGCAGCCAACAATATCAGCTCACGCGAGTCGGCCAGGCAAGGACATCGTAAAGATCCTGACGGTGATAGCGTAATGAGTGATGTCAACAGCGATCATGAGAATGACAACGGTGATGCTATAATGGATGACGAGGCCAGTGATCTTAGATATCCCGATATCAAGCCCCCTGCGCCAGCAATCCCAAGCCCAGGTGACAGGCCTCGCCCTTGCACTCTGCCAAGTATTGACGTTGAAGTCTATCGTCCTGGCCAGCCTGAAGCTGTTGGTATAACAAACACAGTCCTTCATATTGAAGCAGGCGTGGCTTCTGAGCCCAGATGTATCTCCCACGATAGCTGGGTAAAGTTTCTAGTAGAGGATTGTCGATACAAAAGCGGGACGGAAGATGTGTACTCGCTGGGTGTTCGAGAGCTGGCCACCCAGCCGATTAACACGGCAAACCGCCTCCGGATGATGCTGCTCAAGACCAAGGGACAGATCTGTCGCTGTGAGATCCGGCCTAAGGACCATCTGTATGCATCACCATCGAATCCCGCCAGTCATTTGAACAACCGTAACTCTCTGGAGGCAAAGGGGAGATGCCAGCCTAGGCTGAATTTTGGCAAAGAAAGGGGAGAGTCACCACAAGAGTGGTCGGAGGGTCTTTCCAGGAACCATGACATCCCTCTACCAAAGTGGCCAGGTTCCCGTAAGCCGGATTCTACTAAAGAAGGGAGAAAGTCACAACGACAGGGGATCAGTGATCTTTCCAGTAACAATGTCACCCGGTCAGAGATGAGTTAAAAATCCACTGTCAACCTCGGTTTTGGTGGAAACGGCTCTTCACGGTGAAATTTTATCTTGACCATCAGACGATCATCCCTCCGTCACAACACGATCGGAACAGTCGTTAGATGAACAAGTTATCTTGGTGGTATCCTTGAATATTTCTAGCGTGCAAGGACAGAACGTGGCATGAACGGGGCGCTATTACATGAGACAAGCAATCTACGAGTATTATCAAAACCAAAAAAAATAAATAACATTATGTACCATCAGTAGCTGCTCGCCTTCATAAATCATCTTCCTACAGCCACTTGACCATGGAGTCCACTCCATGGACCCTTCGCTGGCTGTTGGCTCTGCTGCATTTTGGCCCGTGACCGAGTCAATCGTGCCCCCGACGGCCACATACTGTCCTCGCCCGATTCGCCCTGCCGGTCACGTAAGGTATCCTCCAGGTTCTGGTTAAGTATCTCATAGACATCTTCCAGCGCCTGTTGCGCATCCTGCGCTGTCTCTATCCCTTCCTCCAGTCGGTACTCGACGTATTCTTGTTCAGCCATGCCTGCTGCATTTGAAGCAGATGCCCATGCCTCGGCCAGGTCAACAAGTTGGTCTGGCTTGGCAGACTCTGTGCTCGTGCCCTGGTGCAAAGCTAGAGTTGCTGTCGCATGTTTGAACCGTGGCTGGCGTGCCAGAGTTGGGTACTCTGGGAGAAGGTGGCTTTCATCTCGCAGTCTGCTCAGAATGCGAAGGGTGGTGGCTTTTTCTTTCGCAAGCATACCCGACAGGTAGAATTTCTGTAGTGCCAATGCGCGCTGGCTCCTGGCCAACGGCTGAAGGACATCGCTGGCAAAAGTAAGGACTCCCAAAGCATCCAGAGATTGTGTGCCCTCTGATGCATTCTTCCCCTGCACCAAGCTAGTAGGCCGTGATGAGGGCTTTGCCGCCGGGAGAGTAACTGGTTGGCAAGCTCTGGAGGCAGCATCAAGCAGACGCTTGCGAGCATCCGCATATGCAGCGTATTGTTGTGCAATATGTGCTTTCTTCTCCCCAAGCAGACGCACAGACTCATCCATGTCCTCCGAATGAAAATCTCGAGAGGCCAAACGGTTCTCGTTGTTTCCAGCACTTACTAATTTCTCCTCCACCCAGCGCACCAACTCATTACGAGTTCGCTGTAACGCCACGCCCTTAACTGCGCGTGGAATATCTTGGGCCTCTACGGGCGCTTGCTGCGCCTGAAGTTCTTCTAACAGCCCTTTCTCTCTCTCCAGCTGAGCCTTGGCGCGGATAACGGCTTTCTCCAGGCTATGCATCTGCTCTTCGACGGTAAGCCCGGTGGTAGAGCCATGTCGTGTAACTTCGGCTACTGGTGGCGGTGCAAGCTGCTGATAATGAATCCCACTATCCTCTAAATCCGCTGGTCTGGGCGTATCACGTTGTTTGAGCTCTTTGATGTAGTGTTCAAAAACCTGAAGCTTCGCATGTCGACGCCGGTCACGGAGAAGCCGCAGGTACTCCTGTAACTCCGCAGACGAATCCACTGTTAAATTTTCCGCCCGTGGTTTGCTCCTTTCAAGGCCCACAGAAGTTAACTTCTCCACAACTGACTGATATTCCCTCCTTGCAGCCACATTCGACTGGAGCGCTTCTAGGTACTGTCTTCGCAACCCTGTCAACTCTGATGGAAGCCGCTTGACATCGACCACTGCTTCGTGAGGCACTGATAACGCCAGATGGGATTGACTGTGGCATTCTGGGTGCTCGGTATTATTTTCTGCGAACTCGATATGGGAGCGAAGATATATGGTCAGAGCTTGCCGAATCAGCAGGGCATCCTGGCGGCTTTTGATGTAAGGTGCCAGAGGTTCGGCGATTGAGGGGATGTGGGTGGGTGTTGCGTGAGTCAACTCAACAGACTGCGCCATTGGACTGACTATTTGTGCGCAGACGTAATTATCCCGCCAAATCCGAGCTTGTTGGGTTGTCAAGGTAAGGCTTGTCCCTTCGACAAGATAGTTAAGATACCCGTGATGTTGAAATAAGGTTCTTCCTGTTGTTATGAAATGGTTGCAGACGGGTGTTATTCCGATGTCGATCACACTAAGGGGTTCCACCGGTTCCCACTCTAGTCCAGGGAAGCTGAAATGAACTCCTTTCCCACCCTCGCTGTGTCTTCCCCCACTGTCATACGCGCCGTTCGTTACTATCCGCTATGAGGGCTACCAGGTGGCTGGATAACATGCAAGAGGGAAGCACCATCGAGGAGTCAGGAACACGATGCGGTGACCTCGGGTCATGTGACCACTCCCGTTCACAAGTGTGCCCTTCGAAGTTCTGAGGAATATACTATGAGGAAGAGACTTCGGAGTCAAGGTTTCTGGAATATTATTACAAACTAGTCTTCATCATCGCCCATAGCCCTGGCTGACTTCATGCAAGCAGTATGATATGCGTATAATTCAAGCTATACTGACATATTGATTGTATCTATTTACTGACAGCTATAGTACTAAAACTAGATCGTCTGCAACTCAGTATATCATTTACACATCGATCCCAATGATATGACATCTTAGATACTATGCTGCCAGCTGCTCTTCCCAACCCGATTTACTGGATCACACTCTGGTTGAGGTACAGGTCGCAGGCATGCGGACGCTGCACACAATACTTGGGGACCAGGGCTGTCGCCTGCACCCCGTTGGCCACTAGATACTCGCGGAAGTTCAGAATGCGCTGGGTCATCAGCGTCGTGCGCTTCTGCCCGTTCTCACGATTCCCAGACCATACCAGCTCCGCCAGCGCAGCGGCACGCGGCCAAATTAGACTGGAGACCGTCACATCATCCACTTGCTCTGACCAGAGCGGTGCCTCTGCCCCTATGATGTGCTCAGCCTGGGTAGCGGTTAAATTCTGTGTGAAGTCGTAGTCATAGATCCGCTGCCATGTCTTGTACGGCGCACACCACGAGCCCCCGTTGCCACCATAGTTGAAGTTGGGAGTGCTTGCATCGGGATTACTCATTACATCATAGCGAGGGTCATTTGTGAGAAAACCTCCTATCCCACAGTCCAGATACATAAAATCCGCTGATGATACAATCACATCGTAACCCTTGGCAGTCAGTTGATTAATATAGTCCAGGCCATTATTCCAGGTCTGCATCACGATATTCGTGGGAACTTCATGTGCATGTTCTGTGGATAGTACAATGTCTTCCCACATGACCAGCCGTCGCGAGGTACTGTAGTTCTGGAAGATCGGCACAGCATGGTCGATCCAGTACTGAGCTAGGTCATTATAAGTACGCGACGGATCTTGCGCAAACCACTCAGTGACGTAGCTGCTGAAGTTGAAACAGTTCGGCTGGATCTCATCCGCCCCAACATGGAACCAGTTGTCTGGGAAGATACTGGACAGCTCATTGTAGACCTGTCGGACTACCTCATAGGTGCCGTCATAGATAATATCCATCTGGCCAGGCGGGGGCTCTACTGCAGTATGCAGGGCATAATTATCATTGGACCACCAGGAGTCGACGCAGGTCACCATCTGGGGGTCAACCTGCTTCCATCCAGAAGCGGAATGGCTGGGCATATCAAGCTCAGGGATAACCCGTACACCGCGCGCTCGCGCATAGGCCACGACATTGCGCATATCAGCATGCGAATATACTTCGCGAGGAGAGTAAGCATCATAAATCATTTCTGGGTGTGCATCAATCTCCACGGGCCACGATTGGGTGTCTTCCATGTGCCAATGTAGAACATTTAGTTTAGAAAGAGACATGCCGTCCAGCTGCTCGTATATCTTGTTAACCGAGATGAAGTTTCGACCAGTGTCAATCATAATGCCCCGGTAAGGATAAAGCGGGGCATCCTGGATCTTGACTGGCTGTTCGACTATCAAGCCACCCTGTCCTTCGGCGATGACCAGCTGCTGGAGAGTGGTAAAGGCATGAAGCGCCCCCCACACGGTAGGAGCCTCAATGACCACGGAGGTAGAGCTCTCGGTGACCTCCAGGGTGTAAGACTCGTCCACCCCATGCTGAAGATCTGCGGCAACATCCAACACGTTCACATCAACAAATTGGAGCGATGGCAGTGCCTGCGGGGACCTTTTAGTAGCCCCGGCCGTACCGGTGGGGAAGGGTTGATAAGACGGCACGGGACCTTCGGTTGCTGCAGGTACCCATTGCAGGGAGACGATAGAATTCCAGGCACGATTCCATCCATTGGCCAGAATGAAATCAGAAGTGTCCCTGGAGGTACGGAGACTAACGAAGTCGGCCAGCTGCTTAGGACCCGACGAAGCCCAAGTGATGTTGCGTGGAGCTGGTAAGGGATTTACCTTGACGGCAGCGGCCCCAGCCACGAGCAACGTGAGGCACGCCAGCCAGAGATGATGAAGCAGCATGGCGGAGAATTAGTGTCGACACTCAGAGCGAGGACGGATGAAGAGTGCAGAGAATCATGGTGGGGGAAATTGGGGTTAAAGAAGCAAAGAGGATAGGGATCAGCGGTGGCTGGATGCAGGGAGATACCGTGAAACGGGGGAATGCTCGAATGAACAGGAATGATGCGAAGCTATCTTGTTCTATTTGACATAGTTGCCGCAGGTAACTAGTTACCTAGTTAGTTACTACGGAGTACTTTGTAATCATTATTGAGTCTAATTTGAACGATGATCAACATCTGCCCGTGGAATGATGTTTGTTTGTTTGTTTGTTCCATTGCTTACTACTATGTATACTCCGGATTCCAGCGCCTTATGGGCCTTGGTTCTCCACGTGACCATTGACTTCCGTTCCATAAGGTACCTACCCACTAAAGATGGTAGGCGGTCACCCGCCCCGTCATTATGCAATGGGCCATACGGAGTCCAGGCGGCAAGCATCGCGTACCTGCGCGATTCCGCCCTCTGGGTTTCTGTTGTTGAACTTCTAACATCTTACTTTCACATTTACTTACCTTAGCTCGGTTGTTGGAACTAATTTTGGGTCCACGAGGCTGTGCATAACCGTATATTTTAATTGTACGCAGTCCTATTGGATCCGGGATTAACTAGGTGTCTCTACGCATTCTTCCGGTAGTACTTTTGGTTACATCGCAGTGTTTGGCTCGCGACTCCCGATGACATCGATCATTTATGAGACATCAATAACCACGACAAGCCTAATTCTGAAGCGCTTTCTTTGGAATCCCTCCCCATTACGGGCGTGGGACGTCCTGCGAGTACCAACGCCAATCCGCGACGCAATTGGCGCAGCATGGAGGATATTCGACCGACCGCGAAATGGGCGAATCGCATGTTGCGCCCCTTAAAATCCATCCACCACCGACTCCAGAAACACTACGAGATTCGCAACAGCATAGCAGACACGAAGTCAAAAGTCAAGCCCGATCCCCACGATTCCCACCGTTCGCGAGCCCCGCTAAACAACAAGAGAGCCGGTAACGAACCAGGCTGCAATCTTTCAGACGAGGAACCCGACGATCCAGCATGGATCCCAGGAAACCGGGGAAATCGCCGGCCCCGGCATAATTACTCGAATCGCGGACAGAGGAATGGCGCACGGAGACGTAGTCGGTTGTTGATCAAGAGCCCGGAAGTGCAGAGGACGCTGCCTGGCGCTATCGAAATCGCTACCCCATTGATCACAGGAACTATACCAGGACCCACGGAAGCGACCTTATCTATTCGCAAACGGCTTTTTCGGAATTCGGGACCACCCTTGAGCGCTGTCGGGGCCAACAGGCAGTCGCGGACGAATAATCCCAGTTTTCCGGCATACCAGGGCTCATGGAAGGAAGTTTTGGATCTTTCTGGAGACCCGGGCTTGGTGGATATTGCGCGATTCTTGGATCGCATGCTTATCAAATTTTTGGAGAATACCAGGCCTGCTCCGACAATACACAAGCATGACGAGGAGAATCGCGGGGCCCGATCGTTACTATCTATGGCTGCGCGACGGCTGCCGGGGTTCATCGCCGAGGAGCAGCGCCTGCAGGATCAGGTGGAGCCGGATGAGGATGTTGACATGTGTGATGCATACTTTACTGAACTTGAAGCTCAATATGCTCCTGGCGGCGGTGGGTGGCAGCCGCTCCGTGAAGCTGTGCGTGCGCAAGGCATCCACCTGATCTCTGAGATGATGATGAGAGAATGGATACCCAGTTTGGCGGTCTGTCGCCTGCTAGGGGAATGTCTTGAGCACGGGGAGTTGGATGCCTTCGAAACACTTATGTCACAATATCTTACGACCATCAAGACTCACGACTACCCAACAGCTTTTGATCCTTCGAAGCCTGTGGGCCACTGCGATAACCCTATCTACATATTGCGCAGTTACTACTCGAAGGCCCCCGAACGAAGATCCTTTGTTTTTGATGAGATGACAAAGCTCCTGTCTCGTAGGGCTCTTCCGCCAGAGTGGATGGTCACTACAAGATGGAAAAAGTGCGTGGATGGGGCTATTCGGTCATTGTCAATTGGCGACGGAGATTCAGCTGCTGCGACCCGGACTATCGAGGCTATCATCCTTTCATCTGCTGGTATATATCCCGCCACGGATTCGCTGGTAGCTCGGAACAAGGGGAGAAAGGTACCTCGTTCTGTACGTCTGAAGGACACCCGTGCATCGGTAACGAATCCTACAAGGGTGCCTAAAGATCAATCTCCGTGTCCTGTTCCCATCCAAGATGCGCTCAGTAATCTTTCAGCGAGTCTAGTTACCGCACTGTGCGGCATGTATATGGCACGGACGCAAGCCTCCGGTGCCAATGACAAGATAACAGGCACGAAAGTCAGACATATTGTCGGAACGTTGTCTTTTGGGGTACAACGGGCAGTTGGATTGGTACTGTCGCGGCGCGAGATGGAGGGTCCAAGCTTTCAATCCCTGCGTCGGGGATACGTCTTGTTGGGTGAGTGGACGCTGCAGTGCACTGAAAGTTCCACGCCTGAGGTCATTAGCCAGTCCGGCGCCATCTCGCCAGAAAATCTAGAGTCGCTTTGTATATCGTTGATACACCAACAGGATGCAGTCAAACAGCTAGCAGAGTTTGTCCAACAACTGTTTCGATGCTGTGGACATGCGCGCGAAGATGATCCTGCGAGGACACCTCGAAAAATTCGAGCTATCGTATGGCGGCTTGCGCGGCTGACGAGTATGAAGGGCATCTCTCTGCTCCTCGCCAAGGTAGCTGCGGAAACAGCAATGGCGTTGGCGGAGGTTACATTGGATGTGGATGACCACGCGTGGGCTCTCGAAATTCAAGAGCAAGCCGCTTCATCCCAGCAAGAAGGGAATCTCCACAAATCTGCCGCATTGGCACATGTGCCACAAAACGATGTGATTCACCTGTACCGATGGGAAGAAAGCATTGGGGAATGGGTATCGAGCACGCCGGTCGCCAAACCTCTGGCTTCCCGTAATGCGGATGGCGCTTCAAGCCCTCTTGCTGCGACAGCTAAGCGGAGACCCTCGGCGCTCTCCTGCTCAACCAGTAGCAGATCGTCCAGCCCTGAACTTTCGGAGGAGGCTGCATCCAGCGTGACATCATCTGCGCCATCGATGAGCGGGAAACGAGGACGCGGGACGAATGATTGGAGGCCACCGTCACCCAAGAGACTTCGGTCAAGTTCGAGGAGGATAACTGCAGCTCCAGTCGCGTCTGGCGCTTTGCCAGCGACACGTGAGCGCCTTGCTGCAGCTCGCTCCCTCGAGCCAGATTCTGCACCGATTGCCACCCGGGCACGAACGGCCCTTCGCGATTTACCCCAGGCCAAGAACAGCACCTTGAAGAAGACGAAACCACAACCAGGCCCAACTACACCCAGCATCTCCCGCGCGGACCCTATCAAAGTGACTCCCCTCATCGAGGTGGTTATCGTCAACCAGCCCGTATCGGTGAGGTCGCTGAATCGCACCCCCGGAACGGCACGAAAACAACCACAACAACCACCACCACAGATTCCTAGTCCACCGGTGGTGCAAGGCCCTCGACGCTCCACTCGTACGCGACCTCCCCCAGTCGAGCGGGTCATTCCATGCTCGGACGATGACAGCGAGGACGAGCTGAGTTTCCTGTTGTGAAAGAGCGGGGTCATGATGGTTACTTTTGCCCGTTCAGTATGTGCGGACAGTGATGTGAAACTCGGAGTGATTGTTGGCGACATCTCCATTTTAGACGAACTGCTTCAACCAACCCCATCCATAGGTCATTGATGGTGTGGTCTCTGTTCATTTACGATTAGAGTATCATTGTGATTCTAAGGTTTTATTGGCGAAATGGGAGCGATTGATTAATTCCGGGCAGGAGTGGATTGATTGGTTAGGTTCAGTTTGAGGATTTCTTTTTGGTTTCTGGCTTGATTGATTTGATTGACGATGATACCCGCGGGCAAAGGCTTTCTTCCAATTTAATTCAACTCTTATCCTTATATTTGTTCGAGCCCGCTATGTAAGATGCTAAGTTATGCCGGTGCCTCACCGTCTGAAGCAATGAATGATATGACCCTCAACGCCGTCAAACCCCTCATCTTAAAAGCTTCGCCGTAAATCCATGGATCAATTAATTAACTATGCATGTTGCAGCGGATATAGGAGCAGTCCTCGCTGCGGCTATATATACAACTACACATTATATCGTATTGAAATATACCAGTGTCGTGCCCCGCAGTCACATTCCGCGTCACGTCCCGCGTCAATCAGGTCCTGTCGAAGGTATTCCGCCTTCTATTCAGCTGCCAGCCGACGGCTCCGATCCCTGTAGCCTTAACAGTAGCCTAAAGAGCAAATGAACAGATGGTAGATGCCAATATTGGAAGTCTGGAGGCTTTGCGTGTGGCTAGTTGGTCCGCAGCTATCTTCCCGCTACAGTATTAGGGATCACGATAGTGCTGATTGAACAGACAAGGGTACATCACTGAGTCCACCATCATCACATGGACTCGAACTTGGATTTTACTTTCTCTCCTTCCAGTTCTGCGGGCTCGGCTAACTCTTCCTTTATTACTACCCTCTTATGCCGTAATTTCCTTGATGGCTGCCTCCAGCTCCTTCATGTTTCCACCCACGACGCGCTTCTCCTGCAGCTGACCATCCTTGTACAGGACAAACGTGGGCATAGCGCGCACCTCCAGTTCCTGCGCCACCGAGCGGACCTTATCGACGTCGACCTGGATGAAGCGCACATTGGTGTAGGTTTCGCTGAGCTTGCCGACCACTGGCGCAACGGCCTTGCACGGACCGCACCAGGTTGCGAAGAAGTCCACGACCACAGGACCATTGGAGGTGAGCGCCTTGAAGATGACGGGGCTGGACCGGTCAGTGCCCACATTACTATCTGCGGAGGGGGAGTTAGGATGACGACTCACTTGTCAACCTCGATAACCTTTCCGTGAGACATGGTGGATCCGGTGGTGTTGTTGCCGAAGAAGCGAGTACGGATGAAACGGAGGACTGTACGGCGTCAGTAAGCAGGCAGATGAAACACTATCCGTATGGCTTACAAAAGTAGACGACGATGGCGAGGATAATGCGGGAAAGCTCCATACTGGCGACGGGGAAAGAGGCAGACGGACTGCAGTGGGTGGAGAGGTTTAGTCCTCCGGAGTAATCTCTCGGCGGGTGTCGCGAGTACCCAGCTAAATCGCGCCAAAAGGGTCGTGCTGCGCCAGGTGACTGATAAGTGATTTAGCAGGAAGATTTCAACACGAACCAACTACGTCACACTAGTAGCAGTTAGCTTATGCTTTATTTCTCTTTTTATCTCTGTCTTTCGAAAACAATACGCATGTGCTGACTAAACTACGGGGCAACGGAGAAAGACACGCGCCGATGACATGGTGAATGCGATAGATACTGTTGTACGGAGTACACCTGAACTGATTTATTTGAGACCCTGCTAGAAGCGGTTACTGAATCTTCAGCTTGACTACTGGTAGACTGTAATAATACTAATACTAGTAGTACAACTTTGAGTGCACAGTACTTACTAAGTGGTCTGGAACCGACCGGATCTAATTGGGCGTTATTTTTATCCGCAGGATAGCTGACAAAGCCAGCACAACCAGCACAACTAACTAGCTATCACTCCAGATCATGGCGGCGATTGCCTCCCTGGAGATGGCGGAGTAGTAGTGATCGACGAGGCGAATACGCGTCAACCATCATCTAAAGATGCCCCTTCCCTTCAATTGATTTACTTCAACTCAACATGGCAGGCAAGAAAGGCCCCGTCCTACCCTACCGCCGGGGCTCAGACGCCTCCGAAGCCGACTTCTTCGACATTCCCGAAGAGCCCTGCTGGTCCATCATCAAGCGCCAGCTCCGCTATCTTAAGAGCCCGCGGGCCTGGCTCGCCATCTTCGTCTTCGTGCTGTTTGTCCTATTGCTGCGTCGAGAGAAACCTCCGCCTCCGCCCCTTCCTCATATTGATTACGACCGAGTCGATTGGTCGCTCTACGCCTACAGCCAGTATGCGACGTCGAGCCCATACCTGTGCAATGCGCTTATCGTCTTCGATACTCTGCAACGGCTTGGCAGCCGAGCGCAGCGGGTACTCTTCTACCCCGAGAACTGGGACGTGCTGGTAGATGACGATCGCGACCGGGACAGCCAGCTGCTGGCGATGGCCCAGGAGAAATACAATGTGCTGTTGGTGCCGATTGATGTGCAGATGGTCAAGGCAGGATCGGGTAGGCCACTCATTACAACGGTTCGAGTTATCAACGGCGTCAGGAGCTAATGCAGGAAGTATAGGACCAAGCGAATCCTGGGACAAGAGCATCTCAAAGCTTCTTGCCTTCGGAGAGACCGAATTCGAACGTGTCATTCACATCGACTCCGACGTTAGCGTTCTACAGAACATGGACGAATTGTTCTTCCTCCCACCCTCTCAAGTCGCCATGCCCCGCGCCTACTGGGAACTGCCTGATATCAAGCAGCTCTCGTCTCTCTTGATTGTCCTCCAGCCGTCCTACAAAGAGTGGTATGCGTTGATGGATAAGGCTCAGGCCATTTCGTACGGACAGGTCGACTCGAACGTCAGCTCGCGAGTTAGGTACGATATGGAACTGATGAACGAACGGTACGCGGATTCGGCCTTGGTTCTACCGCACCGACAGTACGGACTGGTCACCGGCGAGTTTCGCAAAGACGACCACCGGGCGTTCCTGGGTAATGAGCATGAAGAATGGGATCCGGAAAAGGTACTAGCGGAAGCGAAGCTGGTTCATTTCTCCGACTGGCCGCTGCCCAAGCCGTGGGTGATGTGGCCGCAGGAATTGCTGGCCGATATGCTGCCCAAGTGTAAGGTCAAGCCAGGCACGATGCATGAGAGTGGGTGTAAGGATCGTGAAATTTGGAAGAAGCTCTACGATGATTTCCGGCGGAAACGAAGGGTTTGTTCATTCCTCCTGTCGGGTTGGTGTGTTCTTGTTGCTAACGATGGCCGACAGGACGTGTGTAAATTGCTCAGCTATCCGGCGCCAAACTGGCCGCCTCGGGAGAAACCTCAAGGTCCTCCGGAGACGGCACCAGAAGGTGTTTCAGTTCCTCCTGCTAGTTGATTTCAGTGTGTATTTGGCATGGTGTTTCGGATGTGGTTACGGGTTTCGCAGAATGTATATAGACAACATGGATAATCTTGACTGCACATTGGCGTCGATGGATTGTACGATAAGTGAACGGGCATATTAAATATCTCCAATGACCGCTGCCTGTGCCGGAGCACTGGGCATCGTCAACCCCTGTGACCTGTCATCGCGGTTGACAATCACTTCTTGAATGACGGTCACGACATGATCGAATCAATTCAATTGGTATCAGTTTTTATTCTTATACCGCATTGGTGTTACCAACAAGGATAAGAGAAATGAATTATCCACCTAAAAGAAGTAGCTTTGATAGACTCTTAGGTCTATGTTCAATTTCAGTCATCACACTCAATCAGGTGTTCTTCTTCCACTGCTAGCAGTCCATTCCCTCTATACATGTTGTGTGCTGCTTCGCGGGAACAACGCGTGGTGTAGTAATACACGTGACCCGCATTGGAGGTGCCACTTGAGCTCAACTGCGATGGGAAATACGTAATTGATCATTCAGCACCGTCTTCCTCTGCATGGGGAACTCCTTTATGGTGAGTTATTGCTGGTCAAAAATTCTCATTGGGCTCTCTTTTACGTCTTCTTTTAATTAACATGAATAACTGTTTGACTTGCTGTAGATCGCTGCAACAATTTAGCCAGAATCGCTCACCACAGTCAAAATCGGATCGCATATGGATAAGGTTGCGCATACAGTATAATAAGATATATAAGAAAGAATGGCATCCTGGATCCAACGCCAGAGTGGATCTCATCAGACACAGCTTGCGGCTACAGCAGTGATTTCGGGAGCTGCGGTCGCTGGTGCGATACTTGGCTACCAGGCTCTCAAAAGGAAGGATGCCGTGCAGCGCCTCAAGGCATCCATCCCAGATGTCAATGACCAACACCATGTTGAAAAGGTATCCTAGGTTTTTCGCGCTATATTATATTAATACCATCTAACGTTTAAGAAGCTCACAGAATACGGTGTCGCGGCTGCAGCGCAGCTGAGCAAGGAAGATGAACGCAGTGCGCTCCTCGCTCGGAGAGCGCAGGAAGGAGACTACGATGATGGTACTGGCTTTGCTTGGAATACTCCCCTACAATTGTTGCGATGGATATTTGGCTAATTTCATTTATTTCCGTCTAGAGCTCATCCTCGAACAACTTGCCCGAAACCGTGTTTTCCTGTCCGATGAAGGCCTCGCGAAGCTCCGCTCGTCATACATAATCGTTGTTGGATGTGGAGGAGTCGGGTCGCATGCTGTGGCCTCCCTTGCCCGCTCGGGTGTTTCCAAGATCCGCCTGATCGATTTTGATCAGGTCACGCTTTCCTCCTTAAACCGACATGCTCTCGCGACGCTGGCCGACGTCGGAACGCCGAAGGTGCATTGTATCCGCAAAAGACTGGAGCAGATCACACCGTGGGTGAAGTTTGACTGCCGGAACGAACTATTCGGGGGATCAGTCGCCGACAGACTTCTTGCGCCTTGGAGTTGGGACGACAACGACAAAGGACACAAGCCTGACTATGTACTGGACTGCATCGACAACATTACGTCCAAGGTGGAGCTGCTTCATTACTGCCACTCGCACTCTATTCCCGTGATTTCGGCAATGGGAGCAGGATGCAAGTCAGACCCTACCCGTGTTACGGTTGGTGATATCTCACTCAGTACGGATGATCCGCTGTCGCGGAGCACTCGTCGACGCCTCAAGTTGTTAGGCGTCAATACCGGTATTCCTGTTGTTTTCTCCACTGAAAAGCCCGGTCCTGGTAAAGCCACTCTTCTTCCACTCAACGAGGCAGAATTCAGCAAAGGAGAAGTTGGTGAACTGAGTGTATTGCCCGATTTTCGGGCGCGGATCCTCCCTGTGCTGGGAACAATGCCTGCAGTGTTTGGCTACACTGTGGCGAACCACGTCATTTGCGACATTTCCGGCTATCCGATGGATTACAGCGTGGGTGGGAAGGGTCGTGATAAGTTGTACGATGGTGTCTTGGCAGCCTTGCAGGGAACGCTCGAGCGCTTGGCCCGGGCGGAGCATGGCCCTAGCCTTGTCGGGCTTCGCCTTCCCATCAGCAAGGATGACGTCGGATACCTGGTCGACGAGATCTTCCGCGGCAAGAGTGTGGTCAGTGGCCTCCCCAGTCGAGTCAGTCTTGTTCCCTGGGAGCGGCCTGAGCGAGGATTCGGACCTGATCCGGAGTGGATGAAGCAGGGGCAGACCTTTGTTCCGCTTGAGTTGAAGGATTTAGTGTGTATGACTAAGGATGAAGCTGTACGGCATGAAAAAGAAGTGCTTCTGGGTGGTAAGCAGCTGGAGGAGGTATACGATTCCAAGACGATTGAAATAGTGCAGAAGCGGCAACGGGAGATTGAGTTTCACGAGCAATATCGCTAATGACGCGGAGACACCAACGACTAGTGCTTTTTCAGGGACCAAGATACAGATGGCACTAGCACCTGGCACCACGAGTCATAGCTACAAGTCGAAAACCTCGAGCCCTGCTTGGCTTTTGACAGTCTGACAGGCGGGTCTCAGGTGATGACCCACGAGTGTGACAGGGTCGAGGGAAGCCGGCTCCTGACATTTTCTTGGTCGCATTGCAGACGTAAATCCAGCTACAGATTTTGGTGAAAGCCCCATCTCGCCCAATGAGTGTTTGGTCTTTGAAGATAGCATAATTGCAGTAGAGACTACAAGATGGGCTGGGATGCGAGTAATTTGGTACCATATCCAGACATGGCAGTCAAGTATCGAGCAAGGCAGGAGGATGTTCTGGCTGGGAGGACAAGATGGTTTGATATTGGATATAAGTGGCAGCTAGAAGATGTTGATAACAGCTAGACTGAATATAAACAAAGCCTAGAATACTTCAATTACAAGAAATACAGTATCAATGTACCACTGAAGCATCTGCCAGAAATTTCCAATCCGATTATCTCCTTTGCAGAACATCGTAAAGGTTTAATATATGCGGTAAAAAAAGTCCCCTATCCTATCTCTCACATAATAGGAACATCCAGGCGTGGAGGAACCATGAGCGATAGAACATCATAAACTGATATCAAGAATCAATCATTAATATGACAGCGCGTCCTTGGGTGCTCGAGGTCATAACTTACCTAAACTTTCCTAATAACCCATGATCATCCGCACCCTCCAGTAGCATGATTCTCCTTCATTCTAGCATGATCAGGTTCTTATGAAATATTGTATTCACTAACTTTCATAAATATTTCCTGTTCTAAGTCTAAGTATCAAACAGATAACTCCTAATAATACTGGCACCACAACCATTGCTTGACAGGGTGTTAATCCAAATCTGATTAGAACTCAATAGATGGATATGACAATCGTATCTATCATAATATGTCGCGGAAAATAAACCAAATCTTTGAAAAGGTCTTCAAAAGTAGAGCTCGAACGTGAATGCTGAACAGAATTTGACTGATGGCTTATGGAGAGAGAGAGAAAATAGGTAGAAAAGAAAAGTAAAACATGTTTTACACGAGAACGTCCAGCGTTCAGAAAGCAGTGTTATGTTCTTCACATTCATCATGAAATGATGTCAAAGGAGGATCGACCTGTTATTGAGCATCCTGGTCTTGTATAGCAACGCCACATACGCTCTGTTCACGTTAGTATCCTCAGCGAGAATTACATTGAAGCCAGGAGATATTGGAAGTACCTGTCGTCTAGTCATAAATTCCTTGTACATCCCTAGCCAGATCTCTCGGAGATGGCAGTCATCTCGCTGACCAGTAGCAGGGTTGACCTCGCAAGGAGGCTGGGTCTGCTCGATCACATGTTGAGTAGCGGCAACCCATGGCTAGCGCCAGACTTAGCACAATCCCAAGGGGTCCATAGGGTATCAAATCCTTGTTGTTAACGTACCTTGGGAACTGGCCAGTCAGAGAAATGGAGATATTTAGCTGTTCTTAGAACTTCGTCCGCATCCCACGGTTCATATGTATTTCCCAGATAGGCCTCATGGTTCTTGGCGCGGAATTCTCCCGTCAAAAGCATGTAAGGGCGGTGCGGTATAACGAGAGTATTATCTTCGTATAACTTGTTCATAATCTCCATGTCGTATTCCTCAGAAGGATTGTCCCATATTTCTTCCAACACGCGATTGAATTCATCCGTGGATGGTTGAATGAGCATAAGCCCGGATGTGAATACTCGTTCTTCCGGATAAAACCAGTAGGCCAGTGGCATGGCGACCGGAGCTGGTGGGAGTAGGAACAGCTCGTCCATCGTCTGCGTGTGTGTTAGTTGCGATGAGAAACGCCATGACTGGGCTACAAACCTGCAGCAGGGTGGCGTCAGAGTCTAAGTTGAGAACTCTGCCATAATCTGTTTGATTAAAAGCGAGGAGCTTCGTGTAGCTCGTTGACCATGGTGCTGTCGCTCATAGTTAGTATTTAGTCTTGCAGCGCAAAGAATTGATTTACCTCCTCCCCCTCCCTTCATGATTACCTCGATTGGCCGAAGCTTCACGTTATAATTATCTCTTGCAAAACGAAGTAGACGTGCTTCAATTGAACTATCGTTCTCAGACACGAAAAACTTGGCGGGATACATCAGCACAAGATCGGCTTTTGTACCGAGACGGTGAAGGGCCTCGAAGATCATGACTGAATTGCAGAGATAAGACCTGTCTGTGGCATATTGAGTGTATGCAAAACGGGACCAGTCAATGCGCTCCCTAGACAGTCCAGTGTGATAAGACTCGGAATTTCGTGTAGCGTCTGGATGTTTAGGAAGTCGTAACAATGTCACAAATCCCAAAAGAGTGGACACAACTAAGAAAAAGGCGCGGAAGACTTTCGGAGGTCTTGTGAACATTTTTCTATAGTAGCTGATGGCAAGACTTGGAGAGCAAGTTACCCAAGAATCTTACTTCAAGTTTTGTGCATTGTCTTTGAAGGCTAAAGAAAATAAAAGAGCGTTGTAAGGTCAATTAACGAAATTAACCCCCCATCAGCTTCGAGGCAGCCCCTCAGCTGGTAGACAGCGGCGGGTGGCTGCGAATGGGCGGCTAAGCGCTGCCCATGCATGATCTGAAGCACGCTATAATCCACCGCAGCTACTGATTGGAACGAATGATGGCCGTGCCCAGCACAGCGCTAACATGCATTGGGTGGAGCCAACTACTAAGGGTTCAGGGTCCTTGCTCATTCCCAGCCTTGTCATCATCTCCAAGCACATTCAGTTGAGAGTCAACACTTATACTTGCTGAAGTAAGAGCGATTGACGTCTCACCATCTATCAAAGATGTGAGCAAGCAATCGTTTAGTGCTCCTGTGACTTCCGCCTGACGCAGTAATAAGACTAGACTAAGCGCCAATGAATGCCATACATTCACCTCAATGGTCCCTGCACCTAGTAGTACAGTAGTAGTAGTACTTAGTACCTAGGTGCACATCCTTTGTTCACTGGTCAGAGGGTTCTCATGCGACCCCACTATGAAGACTCGTGCGGCTATGAATAACAACTGGCATATTAGGGGCGCTTAGATGGACCTGTACTTAATCTAGTTGGCTGACGGTTATCCAACCTGAATCTCTGTTCAAGTATTCGTCTTTTTGACGACTCAAGTTGACTTATTCATCTGAGATGTGCGCAATCTCAGAATTGCCATAAGTACTATTAGCAACCATCCTAAGATTTGCGACATCAAGACCTATTCACCTGTGTCTGGTATCTCAGCTCAGCCTGGAGGTGGCGGCGGCAGCTATATTGCTTCCCGAGTTGGTTTACAACAAAGTCTTCATTAATATCGGTAGGCTACTTCGCATTCCTAGAATGTTGTCAAGTCAGGCCATTCAGAAACGTCTCTTTTTTAGCACGGCTCAGGGCTTCCTAACAGGTTTTCGTTCTTAGGGATGCGACGACGACAGCAACAGTGCTTTATCGCCTTTTGGACCCTCTGCCTCGAATATGTTCTCGGCTCAGGTCCCCGAGTGATGCCCTGGTCAAATAAGAAATTTGGACCCGATGGCCCCTGGCAAGCGGTCACAGTGCAAATCGGGAGTAACTACACCGAGATCGTTGTTTCTTCCTCGGAAGTGGCTTTATACCTGGGAGGTAGTTGGGAAAGTAAAATCCTATTATCTTCAATTTGCGACAACAAAACACTCTCGTCCGTGTGTTATGGGGATATAGCTGGCCTCTTTGACAGCGACATATCAGCCAGCCTGGATAATACCTCGATAGAGATGCCTCCATATGGGACATGGGGTGATGTGGATTGGGGTTTCACGAACGCAGCGCCTGTTTACGCAAAAGCAAGACGAGCAACAGACTATATAACCATCAGCGGCTCACCCGTCCCTGATGTTGATATGATCATAATATATTCGGGGTGGCAGACTTACCCTGGTGGGCAAGCATACCCACTGGAGGTGGGGATCTTATCCCTTGGATGCCCAGCTATTAATCAGACATTTGGAAATGTGATCAAGATCAACACAACGTTTGTCACCAGCTATTTCTATGAGCAAGAGGGATCGCTAAACATACCGTCTTATTCTTACGGTATGCATATTGGCTCCGCAGCACTAGGAATTCCTGGATCGCTGCTTTTAGGGGGTTATGATCAGAATAGAGTGATGGGCGAGGTGTCCTCCCAGGCATTTTCAAGTGGAAGCTTCCCAATTGAGCTGCTCAATATGAATATCGGAGTAGCAGAGGGTGGGTCTCCTTGGGCTTACACGAACAAAGCAGGGTTATTGGCACAGTGTAATTCCTCCCTGGACTCTGGTCTCAGCGTCATTGTGGACCCAGCAAACCCATATATATATCTGCCTCAGAGCTCATGCGATGCGATAGCCGCTGAGTTGCCTGTGCCATACCACCCTGAGTACGGCCTTTACTTTTGGAACACATCTGACACACAGTACGATACCATTGCAACATCGCCAGGTTACCTAGGTTTCCAATTCAGCAAGCATAACCTCAACAACAACTTCATCACGATCAAAGTTCCCTTCGCTCTTCTGAATCTCACACTAGAGGCCCCGCTTGTGAAGACACCAACGCAATATTTCCCGTGCTACCAATAGCACTCCAGTTCTAGGACGTGCTTTCCTTCAGGCAGCTTTTATAGGAGTCAATTGGCTTGGTGGAAAGTGGTTTCTAGCTCAAGCACCAGGACCGGGAGGCTCCTTCATTGTTGATACCGTGTCAATAGGTGACAATGATTTCACTATTTCGGCAACAACAAACAGCTGGGAAGCCACCTGGAAAAGCACCTGGAAGGCAATACCTGCAGGTTCTACCTCGAACGCAAATACAACAGGTACATCAATGAGCGGTCCATCTACTGACGGGAATGGCTTCTCAGTGGCTGTCAAAATCGGCATAATTGTCGGCAGCACTATTGGCGGGCTGTCGATAATTGCTATTCTCTCTGGGATCTACATCCATCACCGACGACAACAAAAGAAAGCATCCATTTCAGACGAAAGTCATGCGACAGAACAAACAGATCACGGATCCTCGGCGCATCAGTTGATGCCTGTGGAGGCACCCGATAACATATGGAACCAAGTTAACGAGATACACAGCCAAGAAAGACATGAGATGGGCTCGGAAAGAGGGCCCTTCTATGAGCTAGGCCCGGAAAAGGGTGCTTTGGTTGATTTAGATCAAAGGTCCAAATCTCAGGAAGGCCCTTTTGAGCTACCAGCACGAACATCCGTCTCGTGGTCTTCTAATGTTATCTAAAAGCGCCTGATTTCCGCAATGTACATAGCTGACTGTGTTTTTGCCACAGCTGATAATTCAAGGCAGGAAAAATTGTTTTACACACCCTACCATCATCATACTGATCATACTTGTATGAAAAATAACTATACAATATCTATAGACCTCTGATCACGATCCAGTCCAATCAGAATCCTTCAATTTTACACTTGACACTTAAGATGATGTATGTCCATATATACGACATGTAGCATATAGAACGGGTGGTACTTTATATAGTGTTGGATAAACCAAAGATGCGGTTATCTTGGTATATGTATATAGCAACACCACTACAGAGTACTATTTTATTCGTTTTATCCCGACTGCTATCTATCTGCTCAGCCTCGCACACTGAGTAAGAATAAAGCGCATTAAATGCTCGATTTGGACCCTGACGAGTCGCGCCTGCCCAGAATAGAACACCTAAACCATATTCGGACTAGTGGTGCTCAGGCCAAGAGGGACGGCACCCTAGCACTAACCCAAGAATGGTTAGGTCAGGGAAACACTCATGTTTCGAGTAAGGCGTCACAAGACTGCGGGAACTCTGTCCCTTCCACATCTTGGGTCCATCGCTCCATTCCGCCATCTGGGGCCATTTCATTATCTCTCTTTCACCGACGCGGCTGGGCCCGGACTGTGTCCTCCCTTGCCATTCCACATCGAAGGCCGTGTTGTCGATCGGTTCTGATCGTCGCTCCTTTGCCTTTCTTTCCTTTTATTTCTTTTTCTCTCTGTTGCTTTTCGTCCATTATCCATAGCCTCATTCCTGATTTAGCATTCCCTTCAACATCACCAACAACCTCTCTCTCCCCCCCCACACTCGTCCTCCGGAATCAGACAAAACAACACTTGTCCGCCTCCCAATATGAATAATTATCACGACACCGAAAGCCTCGAATACTCCTCCGACACCTCTGATGATGGCCGCTTCTCTCCCCACCCTACGGGTCGCATCAAGCGCTACACAAGACCCTTGATCGATTACGTGCGCAACGAATGGCAAACTAACGCCAAATACTCCCATCTCGCCAACCCCGACCAGCCCTCTGAACCTTCCCGATTCGTCCAACTCTTCCTGTCTATTGTCACTGCGCCGCGCTTCCGTCGCTATGTCGTGGTGTACTTGATCCTTGTCATAACGTGTCTGCTGGGATGGCTGTATATCCTCTCTCCGCGGCTAGCGGAGCATGCGTCGTTGTTGCGGGCGCTAGATCCAGAGGTGAAAGAGGAAGTGGGTGGATGGTTTGGAACGAACGCTTTTCCCGGGTTTGATGATGTTGTGCAGGTGAAAAAGTTGGATAAGGAGCTTTTACCTGAGGGAGAGGAACGGCTGATTGTTGTGGGTGATGTGCAAGGATGCATGGCAGAGTGTATGCCCCCTTTCCACTCCCCTTGATGCAGTTCATGGTATTTGAATGCATGCATGGATCGCTGACATACAAACGTGTTGATAGTGGACCGCCTCCTCGAAGAACTCCTCTTCGATCCGACCAACGATCACCTCATCTTTACTGGAAACATGATTAGCCAGGGCCCCAACAGCACTGACGTTGTCGATTTCGCCCGAAAGTATTCCGCGTCATGTGTGCGCGGAAACAACGAAGATCGCGTCCTTGTTATGCGCCACAATATGATCGAAGCTCAGACCTTAACTGATACCTCTTCCGATCAATACCTCGATGGTCAGTCTACAGAGCAGGCCAAGAATGAACGTGATCTCGCGCGTGTCCTGTCAGACGAACAAGCAGACTGGCTAGACGCCTGCCCAGTTATTCTTAACGTGGGACAGATTCCTACCATGGGACAGGTTGCGGTCGTGCATGGGGGACTGATTCCGGGTGTGGATCTGAATCATCAGGACCCGTATAGCGTGATGAATATGTTGACCATTGATTTGGATACCCATATGCCTAGCCCTGAGCGGGATGGTATGATGTGGACTAAGGTTAGTCCCCCTTATAATTCTTCCGTACTATGTTGCTTTGAGACAATAATACTAATAACGGTATAGTTCTTCAACAAGCACCAATCCATCGGCTATGCAAGCTCTAAAAGCTCGAACAAAGACGACGACGAAGATGCAGGTGCCGTCAAAGCCACCACCGTCATCTACGGCCACGACTCCGAAACAGCCCTCAACATCAACACCTATACAAAGGGTATTGACACCGGCTGTGTCGCCGGCGGAAAACTCACCGCGTTTGTGATTAGCTCCTCTGGAGAGCAGAATATCATCCAGGTCAGGTGTAACAACTACCTACCCTGATTGAATGACAATTGTTGTGTTCCGTCTTGTCATGTATAGAATGTCGTTGCTGCATACTACTTTGCATAGTTTGCATCTTTCTCTCTTTATCTCTCTGCTGGTTTGAAGGGACTAGGATTGATTGATTGATTGATCGATTGGATTGGATCTGGTAGGGGTGGTGTATTGTTTCATGGTTCATCTTCTGTTCGCTTGTTTCTGCATGTGGAGCATCGGGGTTGGAGTTACGGCTTGTTTATTGCATGGGCCGGTTGTCGAGAATATGATGGTGTGCTTGTCTCTATAGGTAAATATGTCTCTACGCGAGGTATAGTATACTACTATATTATATTCAATTCGATTCTATTTGTATTTCTATACCTGTTCGAGTCGGACTTTCTGTTGACCCGGCCCGGCCCCGCAATCCGTCCGCCCTTCGATTGCACAATCTTACTTTGTTGGTTTCACAACACGGGTATGTTCTGATATGATGGATGGATAGAGCAAAGCGGGTGCATCTGTTGTCTCGTCTGCCCCGAATAGCCAGCGATAAATCCTCTTGGGCTATAGCGGTGCTCAGAACAAATTCATCCCATATTAAAAAGCCGAGGCACCAAACTGGTGCTGGAGGGGTTTGCTTTACCTACTGTACATGATACTGCTACGTACAGTAAGGGTGAATGAGAACCTGTGGGGCAGGAAGCAGTTCGGGGGATTGAACTACTGGTCTACTACTACCTAGTTATCCTACCACTTACCTGTAAACCGTCTAGATTGACTCCTGGCTCCGTGCTAACCCTAACCCAGCTAAACTTTTCATTGACCTTCTTGCGTCAGCCTTTGAAATTAGTCTCCCTCTCGAAACCTCCAAGGATTGAAACCGGCTTATGAGATTGCGAAATTGCGACCCGATATGTCTCCCCCAGTCATCTCACTCCTCTCGAGGCCGTCGGACTCCACATGAGTGAACCTAAAGCAGGCGAGTGGGACCCAAAAGAGGCTGTCCTCTCAATACTACTGTCCTCGAGGCTCGGTCTGGGCCGAAGGTCCCACTCCTCTAGTTCTCACCATCCAGGGGAGCCTTTTGAGTCCGCCGAAGTTTACATCCATTCATCATCCCAGCTGGGCAGGATTAGTGAAAGGTATCGCTGCTGCACCTGCCTCATGGTTGGTTCCTTCACCACCATGGCCCTCTTTTTTGTTATTAGCTCGCGGACGACTCCTGGTCCTCCTTCACCCACCCCCTCTAAAGATTCCAAATCCTTTTCTCTTTCTTTTCTTTTAGTATCTATCGATCCTGTCTGAGGCTCCTCCTCCCCCCCTCTAACCCGTTCTTATCTTTATTTCTTGCCAGATTGCCTTCTTCAAACGCAATGGCTGCTCAAAAGGCCGTTTTCACCGTCTCGGCTCAGGCCACCCAGTTAGGCAATCGCATTTCGGTGCATATGCTGGACTATCTCAGCACTGAGCACGACCTACCGGACGGTTTTCGTGAACTATCACAGACTTTCCTAGATACCTGTCGCGCTTTATGGGCCATTGATGCTGGTCTCACCGACTCCACTGCTGCCGGTCGCGCTCTGCCCGATGTGATCGTGGAGGAGGTGGCGAAGAAATTCATGGCCGCTTATCGCGATTTCCTGAGTCTGGACAAGGTCGTGACTAGACTCATTCAGTATGAACATCGTGGAGCCCTGGGCAGGCTTCAACGCGGATGGAATCGTCCAAGCCTCGAACTGCACCGCATTCGCGAGTCATTGAAGAAGACAACCGAAACACTTCAAATCAGCGTCCTCGCCTTTCACTGGTCTCTTGGCGAACAGCCATTTATGGAGGAATCAGTGGGCATTGGCTACGCCGGGCTGGCTGCCGCACTGGACCGTATGGCCAAAGATCGGTCGGTAATGGGCATCAACAAGGCTAAATCTCTAGAAAAGGTATCAAAGGAGGTGGCCGCTTCGTTGTCATCCGCGTCAGTCCCCTCTGTGCCTCCCAAAGAGTCCCCAGTACAACTCTCGGTTGCGATAGAAAACCCCCAGTCCAATGCCGATGACATACTCTCCTCCGTGCTTTCGCTCGACTCCCTCCTCATTGCAAATGACAATGACCAGGACCATCTTTCATTGCCCCCCGTTAACTCCCGTCCTCAGCCTCTGCGACTGAATGGGAATCCTGTGCGGACGAGCTCGCGCGAGCCGCAAGCGGAAACGATCACGCCTCTCGACGATAATATATCTGGGGATACCCTCTCATATCACCGGCTATACGAGTCATCCGCTGGCCCGCTACATCGCACCCCTAGCCGAAACAGTGGTGCTAGTGCGACGCGACTACGCGGTGCGTTAGCCTCCGCCGTCCGGGGACGGAATCACAAGTTGCTAGAGCAGTTGTTGGACAGTGGAGTGTCGCCCAATCTTGGGGAGCATATCCATCCGCTAAACGAGGCCGTGCACCAGCACGATTTTCAGGGGATGCGCCTGCTTCTGCAGTTTGGTGCAAACCCAAACAACCCGGACCGGCAGGGAAAGACGCCCTTGCTTGTCGCAGTGGATGAGTCGTTTGTCGACGGGGCAAACTTGCTGCTGAAGTACGGCGCCGATTCCAACTATGTATCGGAGCCGGGACAAGACTCTCCCTTGAGTCGTGCACTGGCCAAGCGAAAGCTCAATATGGTGCAGCAGCTGCTTGCGCATGGGGGCAATGCAAATACTGAAACGCCAAGCGGTAGCACAGTGCTTGTCGAGCTTATCAAACAACAGGCGCCACCGAAGCTAATCACTCTCTTACTAGAGGCCGGCAGCGACCCAAACAAGAAGGGCTGCCAAGGGAGAACGGCACTCAACGAGGCGGTGCAGACCGAGCAGATTGCCGTCGTAACGACACTGCTCGAACACGGGGCCAATCCGAATCTCCCTGGACCCGAGCATGTTCTATGGCTAGCTATCTCCCGGCCAGCATGTTTGCGTCTTCTATTAAACAGCGGGGCTGACATCAAAAAGACCCCAGGTCTCATGGAACAGGCGACCAGCATGAACAATATCGAAGCCGTTCGCACCCTGCTGGAGGTCGGGCTTGATCCAAATGCCAAGAAGGACGGTACCTACACGCCCCTCTGCTCTGCCATTCGTGACAATCGGGCCGACATCTTGACACTGCTGCTGGAGCACGGTGCGGACCCAAACGTCATGGCATCCGAGTATCCCGCTTGGAAATGTATCACCCACAACCGACTCCATTTTCTACCTGTCTTGATCGCGGCTGGTGCTGATCTTTTTCAACCACCTGGAATCGTAGAGCTGGCCGTGCAAGTCAACAACACTGCGGCCTTGGAGTGGCTGGTTGAGCAGGGAGGTGCGAACGTGAATGACCGCAACGCACAAGGTCATACTGCATTGACAACTGCCATCCGCGAGAACCGGCCGGAAATGCTAAGCTACCTGCTCGCACATGGCGCCAACCCCGCTCAACGTGGGCAGGATTGGCCTGTATGCATGGCCGTGCGGTCTCCAGCTCTGCTTCAGAAACTGCTTCCGCTGGTCCCTGATCTCTCTGCTTACAAGGGCGTCATGGAGATGGCCGTGCTTGCCAACCAGCTTGAGAGCATCAAACTGCTGCTCGCTGCCGGTACCAGTGTCGAGTATAAAAACGGTGGCGTCTTCTCCCCACTCACTACAGCCTTGCGAGAGCGACATGACGATATTGTGAGGTTCCTGCTGGAGGAAGGAGGTGCCGATCCAAACGTCCCCGGCGAGCATCTCCCTCTCGTGAAAGCGATCCGCCGGACCCACAATGGTGACTTTTCTATGATTGAGCTTCTGCTTGAGAAGGGTGCTGACCCCAATAAAAGTTACCGGCACTGGAATGCTATCATGCAGGCGATTGAGTATCGGGATCTGCCATTGTTACATCTGCTAGTTAAGAAGGGAGGCGGAGCTGATCTCACGCAGCACGATGAGGCAGGACAGACTGTTTTAGAAATGGTGGATTCCGGATGGCCCGAGGCCATGCAGTTCCTTCTTGACAATGCGCGCCCCTAGTTTGTAGTCTTTTATGACGCTTGGGAGTTATAGGATCCTAACATAGGCTTAACCTCATATCATAATACGTAATAATCTTAATATTGTCACACGAGGATACATTCTAATCAATAAGCTCACTTGTTCCTGGTCTAGGTCGGGATCAGCATCTAGTTCGGCCAAAAAAAAAAAATAAAAAAATAAAAAAAAACAAACAAATATAAAAAAAATAAAGGCACCCGCAGGAACACATGCTAAACCAAGGTTACAGAAAGATAAGGAAGCAATGAAAGCAGTAGTGAGGAGACACACTTATACAGATTTAAGGATTCAATCTAACGAAATTCATAATCTTATACCTGATAGAATATGCCTAGAGACCCGGAACTTTTCCTCACAGTTGCGGTACTAATTACTCTCCCACATCGTATTGACCAGAGAAAGTGGGGCCAGGCTAATCCTCTGTATACAAGTAAAACACGGTTATAAGCAACACCCGATATAGGGAATCCTCCATTACAAGCAACTGGCCACCGTGTTCAAATCGCTACACCATACAAAATTGCTTCATCCTCCATTACTAGCAGATTGCTAAGTTCCTGACCTTCCTCCATAGGATGCTCGGAATAGCTAATTTGAACGTCATCATTCAGGAATCATGCCAAAGCAGACCTCCAAACGAACGCGATGTTGCATTTCCAACAGCCAAAAAGCTGCTCTACGTACTCAACACCAGTTGAAGCCTCAGCTCACTAATATCGACCTTATCAAGTGGTTCGAAGCCACGTACAACCAGCGGATTACTCCCTCCTCCGTATCCCGTATCCTGTCTCCCCGATGTGATTATCTTGATGCTATTCCCGACCACCGATTGAATGATAAACGACGTCGAACAGAGTTGTGGCCAGAGCTAGAGGCAGCAGTTATTGACTGGCTTGAACGCGCGCAATTCTATATTACTGTCTCACAAGAAGTCATACGCGAGAAAGCAAAGCAATACTGGCCGATTATCTATCCTGATAAGATGATGCCGTCATTCAGCAACGGTTGGCTTCGAGGCTTCCAATATAGGAAGAATATCAAGAATTTCAAGCAGTACGGAGAGGGCAGGGAGATAGCACTGGAAAATGATGCTGAAGATCAGATGATCTTGATACGCAAAGCACTACGTGTTTACGCGCCTTGTGATATCTTCAACTGTGATAAAACTGGCTTATATTGGAGAATGCCTCCGGATCGTGGTCTTTCTACGCGTTCAATCCCTGGACGTAAGAAAGATAAGGCACGTATTAGTATACACTTCTGCTGCAACGCTGATGCCTCTGAGCGCCTTCCTTTATGGTTTATTGGTGCAGCAAAGAAGCCTCGAGTCTTCCAAGCAGCAGGTATAAATCCAGAGAATCTAGGTTGCAAATGGCGAAGCAATCGAAGGAGTTGGATGACTACTGCAATCTTCAAAGAATGGCTTCTTTGGTTTGACCAGAGAATGGTTGGCCGGCAGGTTGCTCTATTATGTGCTAACTTCTCATCTCATCTTGCTGCGTACGAAGAGGTTAAATCACAGTTATCAAATACTCTGATTATATGGCTGCCACCCAATTCAACATCACGATACCAGCCACTTGATCAAGGCATCATCCGGACCTGGAAGGCTTACTGGAAACGGCAATGGCTGGTTTATATGATGACTGAATATGACCGGGGTTACGATCCTATAACTACAATGAACCTTTTGCAAGCGCTCCGTTGGTCGATATCTGCATGGAATCTTGATTTAAAAGATGATACAATCCGCCACTGCTTTACACGCGCGCTTTCAGATGACACTTATAATCCTATGCCTGACTCTGCCATCCTACATGATTTGACTGCTAGTCTACAGAAGTTGCGGGATACTGCACGGATTCAAGATATGATGCAGCTTGACCAGTTCTTGAATCCTTTAGAAGAGCAGGTTCATGATGCAACTACTGATATCGATGATGTTGTTCTAAGCCAGTACACTGCAGTTGAAGATGAGGTTGAAGAGGATGATGAAATGATAGAGCCTCTACCATTTATATCATCTACTAGGGCCCTGCAGGCATTATATGACCTCCGCTTGTACGAAGAACAACAAAATGATGCTAATCAAGCATCTCTACACTCGCTAGCATGCCAGGAACGTGATATTCTTCGAAGAAAGGTGTTAAACACGCAACAAAGTGATATTCGTGGCTACTTTAGGTAGAACATTCAATATAAGGAAGACCTCGATATAAGCAATGTGGTGGCGTGCCTCATATAATTGCTCATAGCCGTGTTTTACTATAGTATACTTATACATATAGACTATATAATGTTGACGCAACTGCTGGAGTAGGCGTAGTCACGTGCCGGTGGTTACCCCGCCCACAAACGATCTCTTGCTTTGTTCTGCTAGAGCACCTAGACAGCTACTAATTCAACGCATCCTTTGCTACGATTCGCGTTCGTCCGCTTGCTTTTCGTTGTTTCGTTGCTTTGCTAGTAATATCGCGCCTCAACAGGTTATGAGCCCGGGCTCCCTCTCGTGAAGCTATTCAGACCCCCATATCACGGATCTTGACCCCAAACGAAGCGGAGGGCCTACGGCTCCTACAAGTGGTAGGAGTGAACGGGGACGCGCTGGTCTTGGAGGATCACCTCGATCCGATTTAAGCATCTAATTCAAACACCTTACTACATCAAGAGACGCTCTATTCAACACATTCGTCGGATCTACCCGTGCCAAGCACACTAATTTGGCGCCATGGCATACGCGGTGGAACGAAGCATTTCATTCGAGGGGATGTCCCTGACCCAGGTGAACCCTACGGAAGCAGTAACTCAAGCAGACCGACTGCCAATGACCCCTCCGAAAGGCCTATCCGGGTTGCCGATTCTGCTGAAGGGACGCTCCAATTACACTGACTGGGAGTTCCACTTGGAGTGTGCATTCAGGGACGCCGGATTAGAGGACCTGATCGACCTGAAGCTACCCAAACCTGCCAACACACACGCAAAATATGCAGCGTGGCACAACTATTCGATGACAGTAGCTTACTACCTTGTCGGGCAGCTGGGA
Source organism: Aspergillus piperis CBS 112811 (assembly GCF_003184755.1). NCBI lineage: Eukaryota > Fungi > Ascomycota > Eurotiomycetes > Eurotiales > Aspergillaceae > Aspergillus > Aspergillus piperis. Next base: position 699,326 of record NW_020291609.1, read on the forward strand.
GATGAAGTGGTAAGGCAATTCAGAAGGTCTAAAGAGGACAAAAAATACGTCGATGACGCGTTCAAACTGATTCGCACCATCGTGCTGGGACACGGTGTTGTGGATTGCCAGATAGTCGTGATGAAACTAACCAGAGGCATGCGTTCCGATTACTCTACCGCACGTCAATATATTGACGATTTCATGGAAGCGTACGACGTGGCCGTAAAGCTTGACTGCTCGATCTCCCCGTTCGTGGCAAGCCTCCTGATGATGTACGAACTGCAGTCAGAATTCCCTACGTGGGCGTCGACCGTGGAACACTCGATGCCAGGAAATGCAGGTCAAGCCTATACAGAAGAGCAATTCCGCGATCTATGTAGGAGCGCTCTAGAGGAGTGCAAAAGATCCGAAATAAGGGAGTTCGGTGCTGCCGCTGTCGGTAAGGGCAAGGGCCAGAATCCGTCCAACAAGCCCGATGCTACCAAAGACCAGTGGAAGGCAGCTACTTTCCCGAAAAGAGGTGTTTCTGCCAAATACCACGCTGCAAAGATGCGGAAGAAGTCAGTAAACGCTGACGGCAGCTGCGGATATTGCAGGTCAAAGGGTCACAAACCAGCAAAGTGTTGGTATATTGACCCTGAGTCGCGCCCAGTGGGATGGATCCCATACATCTTAGACATCTGGTTCTACCGGGGAAGCAATAACGAACGTAGCAAGAGGTCAGATTCGAACTCGAAAGATGACTCCAAAGCAGCGGCACCCGCACCTGCAAGGCAGATAGCAGAGACGCCTGCTCAACACGTTACCCTGCATGAAACAGAGTCAGATAACAAAAATTCACATATTTTGAATTTTTCTGGGCTGGCAGTTGGAAGCACCACTGACCGCTCCCTACACTGGATCTACAGTACAGGAAGCTCCCAGCATCTGACCCCTGACCGCGCCTCGCTTAACGAATATCACGAACTCAATGCCTCCAACTTCTACAAATACAGAACATCTGACGGGAGTGTTGGTGTTGCTAAATCTGCTGGCTACCAGACCCTGCTCCTATCCGCAAACAACGAACGCCTCGAGGTCAAGGTCAAAGCGTTCTACCAGCCGGACCTCGCCTACGGCCTCCTTTCGGCGGACCGCCTGCGCAAGGAATTCGGAATATACGCGAACACAAAGGACCTGACCCTACGCAGGGAGCAGGATGACAAAGTGGTAGGCCACCTACAAGCATGCAAAAACGTGCTTTTCGTGCGTACGGAGGATGCAGGGTTGGCCCTCGCTGTGGTGGACCCCCTGCTCCTGCACCGGCGATACGGTCATGCAGGAAGGTTGCCTCCGCTGCGAAAAATCAACAAATTGAACTCGAACACCGTGAGGACCTCCACTGCGAGGCGTGTTCCCTAGGGAAAGCGAAGCGTTTGGTATCCAGGGACCCTATCCTGAGGACTGCTGATCCTCCTATCCAGCTGTGGCATGCTGATGTGTAGCAAGTAACCCTATTCAGGCATAGAGGATTTAAGTACTTCCTAATCTTAATTAATAATGTAACTTGTTTGGTGTGAACGGCCATGTTGAAGCAGAAGAATGATGTCTCTACGGAACTTATTTGAATCAATAATGGATATAATAAGATGGTTGGCTGCTACGTGGTAGTGTAGCACCTTGACGGGGGCCGCGAATTCAACCGCTTGAAAGAATAGGCGAATGAATCACGAAGATTAAGAAATTAAAATTATGATAGTCTTCCCGATCATCTGAAGCAAACAGCCTTGCTGAGTGCTATGGTAGTTTACTCAACTAACTGAGTAGGACTATAATACTTGACTCTGGTCTGCCTGCCAACCTCTGACTGTTCACTGTAAGGCTTGCCGTATAGATCCTGAACCGCCTGGTGCCCGCAGGAAGTGAGGCTAAATAAACATCTGTTTACCTATATTGGTTATATTACAATTCCGAATCCTGATGCCTCACTTAACTTTCTATGTGTTTTTAGATGCCGCTGCTACCAATATATACCTGCGGAGGATTAGATCATATCCAGGAAGATGCCCCCCCGCGCAGAAACTAGCTACTTTGTCGGATTCGACGGGGATCACGGCCATGTGTATCTAGTTTAGTATCCCGATTTGAACAAGGTGAAAAAAATTGAGGGACGTGACTTTCTATGAAGATTGTACGTACAGAGATGACTGTAAAGAGCCTGGTAGAGCAGCTGCCGCGTCTACCCCTAAGGGTCCGATCATGCCGGAGACGGGCACTTCGATCAATTCTGGAAAGACCCTTTTGCATGAAGCAATTGCAAAGATCGATACCGCTAAGGATCTCCCTGCGCAGATCTGAACCACCTGCTACGAGCACCTCCTCCGCCGCCACCGCTCCGAGGCGGTCACAACGCACTACGCAAAGGCGGATCGCACTTCGATGTCGACCGAAGGGGTTGATGTCAACGAATACCAGAGCCTTGTAGGCGGATTGAATTGGTTAAACACCAAAACTAGACTCGATCTACGTCATGCAACATTTCGCCTTCAGAGGCGCATGCACGCCCCAACCACGGCGGATGCAAAGGCGTTGAAAGCCGTGTACAGATATCTACGCGATACTACCTCCTACGGGATCACGCTGGCGGCCCCATCACCTGGTCATCCAACAAACAGAGCGTTGTTGCACCCTCCTCTACCGTTGCAGAATACTGCGCGTATGATGCCGCCGCGAAGGATGCCCTGTGTGTCAAGAAGTTGGCGCAGGCGTTTGACCTCAAGATATCGGATACCGGCAAGATACCTATGTTCAGCGACGCTGCTAATTCGCTACGAACCCTTAACCACGGCACCTACACCCGATCCACCAGATGGCTAGATAACCGCTACTTATTCGTGGCAGACCTCATTAAATTGGATGTTATATTAATCCAACATGTTGCAGGCGTTTGCAACCCTGCAGACGGTCTTACCAAACCGCTGGATCAGGAGAAGTTTCGTGCCTTCTGTAGCCTCCAAGAGATGACCCCATTGGCTACCCCTCCCCCTCAGCATCCTGAATAAGATGCTTAAAATGCGGAAGATTGCCTATCTAGGAAACACCTACGGCTTCATTTAACACCTCTCTGCACGCTCCTTCGCCTAGGGGGCCGTGTTGAGGCAACTGCTGGAGTAGATGTAGTCATGTGCCTGGCGCCCAGGCCGCCCACAAACGACCTCTTGCTTTGTTTTGCTAGAGCACCTAGATAGCTACGAATTCAACTAACTCTTTTGCTGCAATTCGCGTTCGTTCGCTTGCTTTTTCGTTGTTTCGTTGCTTTGCTAGTTATCTCGCGCCTCAACATACCATAACAATGTCAGAGCACAGAATCACAGGCAAGATTGGTGAGACATTATAGATCCATTCGGTTTGTAGATACGGTAAAAAGATGATGAGAAGAGAGGGATCAAAATACTGGTATGCCAAGGAAATATGTCCCGCTAATATGTTATGATTTCTGAATCATTCTATCGGATGTTGCGAAAATATGTTACTGTGTTGTTTCAGATGCTTCTGGACATATGGTTTATAATTTATCTATCTGCTCTTTATGAACGTGTATGTCCTCAATTGTAGTCTGAAATAAAGTGTATCGCTGGTATATAGGTATCTATCTATCTTACATCTTGGCCTTCTCGCTCTGGGCAGCCAAGTCGGGCATCAGCATGTCTCTCATATCAGATGCCGCCTCGTTCAAATAGTAGCTCATGCGCTCTGCGCCAAGGCGCTTGCACACAATGTTGAAGTTCAAGCTAAACCACTAGTCAGCAACGATCAATACTTATGGGTAGGGGAGCTTACCTGTTCTCGTTAATCATATAAGCGATGCCGAATCCGTCGTCAATCACTTGACTCCATCCGTAGCCGTTGAAGAACTCCGAGCTCAGCTGGCTGGTTGATAGGTACCACGAGCTACTGTACGCAAATGCGGGGTCTTCATAGAGAGCAGGCAGTTTCTCACCCTCACGCAGCAGCTTCTTCAGACCGAACAGGTGGCGGTCCACACCACGGCCATCGCTGGCTTCCGCCGTGTACTTCGTGTGGGCGGCCAGTGCGGAGCGGAGTAGACGGACAGCCTCCTCGCGGGGGACGGCAGGGTCGCTGATGGCCTTGCAGAAAGCAACGCTCTCATCCGATACCGTGCGGATGGTCTCTGTGCGGCCCTCCTGGAACTTGCGGGTCGAGGCAGACTCGTACGTCGGGCGGTTCTTGCCGTACATCTTGAAATAAGCGAGCTGGATGATCATCTGCACGTACGCATCCGGACTGCACTTGAACTTCTTAATAAGACCCTTGCCGTAGCCCTGGTAGGCCTGGACGCGGAGCTCGTGCGACGAGATCTGCTGGCGGTGCTCCTTGTTGGCAGCATCAATGGCCTCCAGTACCGGGCCGTCCAGGTGGAAGGTGATGGGACGAGGGTCGGGCAGGTCAGACCGCACCGGCTGCTCGGAGAGGTCGATCTTGTGGTTGAAGATGAGGTTGTTCAAGTGGTCGTTCAGGCGGTGGGTGGGGCTGCCGTCCATCATGCTGTGCTCGCCCATGAACCCAGCGGTGCCATTGTCATTGATGATGAACTGCAGCGGCTTGTCGAACCAGCGGTTGGTACCATCACCGTGCCAGTACTGATGAGCACGCTCCTCTAGCGTGACGGGCGTGGCATTGTCCAGACAGACAAGGAACCCGCTGGACTCGATGTCCCGCAATGCCTGCTCATTGGCCGGGTGCGCAGCCAGCAGCTTCTTCCGTGCGTCGGCCCACAGGTCACGGTTAGCGACGGTCAAGACGCCGACCGCCGGAGCGGGCTGGGCAACCTCGTAGATGCGCTCAAACTGGCGCTGCAGCTCAGAGTTGTTCAGGCGCTTGCCGTTGACGGTCAAAGGCACCTTGAAAAATTGGTTCTTGCGCACGACCACAATGTGCTCGTTGTCCTGAGCCGGGAATTTCTGGGGGTAATCGACACTGTCACCAGGGATACGGCAGCAGTTGAACATGAACTGGTAGGTGCTCATAGCCATGGGCTGGCCGCGCATGTATTCAGGCTCCAAGGAGCCATCGTCGACCTGGCGCTTGAATTCCAGAGCGGCGGTAGCAACCGAGGCGGCGCGCTTGGCGGGGTCCCGCCGGGCGCGATCGTCGCGGTAGGAGTAGAAGTACGAAACGTAGGGGATGACAGGGTCCCGGTAGCCCAGGTATGCGGCGTGATTCCACCATTCAAGAAGCCAGTTCTTCACCTTGGGGTCGGCGGCGCGGGCGAGCAACCTTTCCTGCAGGGGCTCACCCTCACCACCCGGGCGAACAAAGGCGTCAACGGCCTTCTTGGTGCGCTCATATTCGGCCTCGGAGACCAGCGCGTGGACGGACTTGAGGTAGCGACGGCCCGTTTCTTCCAGAGAGGGTACCGGCAGGCGGGGGAGGGAGTCTTCGAATCTGAGCATATTGCCTTTGGAGAGATCTTCTTTGTAGCCTATCCATCCACAACGTGTCAATAGCGGATCTCGAATCGGATTCGCATGTGAATGCTTACCCTCAGGGACCGAAGATGCTTTGCGACGGGGTGCCATTATGGGTGCCTAAGCGGTAGAGATCACAATTAGCCGATAGTATTCGCGAATTCTGGTGGTATGGGAACAGGCTTACGACGGCAGATCTGGCGAGGAGCGAGTTGGCGGGGGAGAGACGGGTCCGGGGGAGAGTGGAGAGACGGGTTCTGCTCGAAGCCGCGAACATGCCTCGCGGTTGTGAAGGGAAGGGGGGGAAGATGAGAAAGAGAAGAAGAGTTAGAGATGGCTAAGCAAAGGGTATAAAGCAGAGGAGAGGAGCGTGAGCTAAAAAAGTAGCAGGGAGAAAGGCCACATGAGATAAGAGAGCGAGTTGAGGATCAAGAGAAGGAAAGATACCTCGGCTGGATGGAAGCCAGGATCAGCCGACTGCTGGATGGTCACGTATTGTCATGGCTGAGGTGGATCTTTCCCGTTGGCTCCGCTGACTGGTGGGGATGCCGCGTATGTGACGGTAATATGGGTAATGTGGTCAACCGGATCGCCGAGGAACTTACTTTGGGCCGGTGGGGACGGAGTTGCCCCAATTTCGAGACATCACGATAATGCCTCTGAAGTCTTCACAGTTGATGCTTTGGGTCTGGCACCGACCCCATGGGGTACCGAACGGTTTCGATAATTCACTTAGAGCTGTACAGCTGCAAGCATTTTTTGCTGCTACGACAGTATTCTCTAAGCTATATTGTCTCTCCCTTTAGCCACGGATCCCGCAACAGCTCCGTTGCCGTCATTGTACCTTCTGATTGCCACTGAGTTACCCCTCCCATGAGATGTAAGAAAGCCTTTTTGTTGTTCTTTTCGGGGGATTTCTACGACTCAAATTCTCCGGTATGCGAGATGGTGATGTCTTGCTTTCACTATCCTACAGGGTGTGTTCAGTCTGATGCCAATCGTTTTCGAGATACTAGGACAACATACCTTTCAGTAAAGAACTCGTTGCTTCACTTTCCCCGTTACAATAGATCCAACGGCGGATGACCCCGAAGACCATCCGCACGGGTCGAGTAACAGAGTATCGAGCGTTGTTCGTACCAAGCCGTATCCGGGATGGAATAGATCGGCTTGACTTATGTGATGATGTATTTTGGTCTTCTGAGTATGAGATTCATCACGGGTATAGACCTTGAGAGTCACATAATGATGAAATTTGCATATCACTCAGCATCAGTCCGCAGGTCGGTTGTATGGAGCAGGAAGAACAGACTGGAGATGAATCCTGTTTCCCCGATGAACTGATACTTAAAAGGGCGGAGATGTCACCGATGTAAATAGGGTAGTAGTGGCCATTTCCTGTAGAGTTGAAGTGCTCTTCCTCGAAGCTAATTCGGTAGTTGGAAAGCACCGAGGTGTTTGAGAGAGCTCTGCGAGAATCCACTTGAGCACAGAAGCCACGAATGCACATGCAACATTGGCGGTAAGTCGGGGTATTCTAACAGCTACCTCAGGTTAATTCGCCGTCACCCAAAGGGTGAATGGATGGATGTTTTGTTTACAGTATCAAAATTACTAGCGGTATGGGAACACATTCAATCCGGGCGGTACAGGCTAGTAAGATTATGAATTGCCCCGGACTCGCCATCAGCCAGCCTCGGTCCGTTCGAGGAACAGCGGTAACAACCTACCGGGCAGTTTCGAAACCCAGTTCCTGTGAATGTTCTATGGCAGGGAAATCTAGTCGGAAGCCTAACTGGAACTTAGTCAACTGTCATCTTCGGAGACACGCTATTATACAACGCCGCAGCTCAGCCGGGGCAATCGATGGTCCAGCCGCAAGGAGAGTGAAATGCGGGGGGAGTTGCTGGACGTAGAAAGGAGGTGATTCCCTCGGTCGGGAGCATTGGGTCACCAGAACAAGAACAGACCGAACTACTAACTGACCCTTCCATCGGCATCTCTACTTGAGACAACAGTCCCATGACTGGCAGAATTGTTTCACGCCGTTGCGTCACTGGCACACATAAGCCCGGTGGATAACGCAGAGCAGTCTCTCTGCTGTGAAGCTAAATGCCTCATGTGGTCTTGAAAGATACAGAAGTTTGGTCCTTTGAGAAGTTATTGTTATGATATCATGTATGTGATACTATGTATGTAGTAGCAGTGCTTTCACCGCTCTGCATACCGCATCCTAAATAGGATGCTCTACATGATGCTGTACGGACTCAGACCTTTGGTTATTGTTAAACAGATCTTCTTTCGATAATCTTAATACAATGTTTCAATCAGACTGTATACTCACTTGACCGGCAATCAACATCAAAAAGTGACATTTGCCCGATTCCCTACTGAAGATATCGAAACGACTCGGCCCAGTCTCAAACGGTCTTGTCAAGCACGTGACAGGAGCGAGGTAATGCCGGCATCCACCGCTTTGGGGAAGAAACCAGTGCTCATTGCGGAAATACTAATCATACTGATAATTATCCCGGCCACTAGTGAGAGTTCTTGTTCCAAAATGTCTCTGTCCAAGAACGTCATCCGGTCGAGCCGCATAACCCAGCAATCGCTATTTCGATGCAGCATATCCCGTCAGAAGGTCCAGCGATCCCAAGAACGCCGTTTCAGCCAATCTCGCGCTGTCGCCGCCCCAGTGGCCGGAGCAAGTGAAGCTGAAGTGCAAGCAGCACTGAAATACTGCTCGAATCTTCTTCTGTAAAGTCTTTTCAATCACCCATCTTGGCTGGCGACCTATCTAATACAGTCTATGTTCATGCCAGACAATATGACCGTCCCTCCTATACCCTCAGTACCTTCATCCCCCGAACGGCGCAAACCTTTTACATCGCTCTTCGAGCTCTTAATGTCTCTCTTTCCCTAATCCCGGATACCACCTCATCCCACACGATCGGGCTTATGCGCCTTCAATTCTGGCGCGATGCAATGGCCAAAACACTATCCGGTTCCCCCCCGAAAGAACCTATTGCCATTCTCCTCGCTTCCGCCATCTCAGACCTCACCGAACGAACGCAAGGTCGGGCGCGAATTAGCAAAGGCTGGCTGAATAGAATGATCAATGCCCGCGAGCAGACTCTTACCAACGACCCGTACCCTGATATCGCTGCCCTCGAATCCTATGCGGAAAGCACCTACTCGACCTTGCTCTACTTGACGCTCTCAGCACTGCCCATGACATCCGTAACGGCGGACCATGTAGCATCGCATATTGGAAAGGCAGCCGGTATCACAGCTGTACTCCGTGGTTTGCCACTGGTGGCATTCCCGGGCGCATCGACTCAGCGTCCTGACCAGGCTGGTACGACAATGGCCGGAGGAGCAAAGCAGGGAGCCGTAATGCTGCCATTGGATGTAATGGCGCAGGCTGGGGTAAAAGAAGAAGAGGTGTTCCGCCTGGGCAGTGAGGCGCCCGGATTACGGGATGCTGTTTTCACGGTTGCCACTCGGGCCAGCGATCACCTGATTACCGTGCAGCAGATGTTGAGCAATATTCGTGCTGGGCAGGATGCAGGGCATGAGTTTGAGCACGGCCATGAAGAGGATCATCAGTATGATTTCCCATCCCAGAACGAGACCCCACTACAGGAGGTCAATCGTGCATTCGGTGTATTTATGCCAGCCGTTGGAACGCGGCTGTGGCTGGATAGACTAGAGAGTCACGATTTCGATATCTTCCAGCCTGAACTTCTCCGGTCGGATTGGAAGCTCCCTTGGAAGGCTTATATGGCTTTTACACGGAAGACCTTCTAATGATCCGTGATCTTGGATGTCTGAATGTTTGACTTGTGTATGATATGATAGATGTATAATAGTACGTGCACCAGGCTAGGATCTGGTCCGCTATATATAGTATGGCAAGGATCTTGCCATGCTTTACCATAACACAGAATTTATTCCACGAGGCAGAAGCCGAACTTGAACACTACTAACTTACTTTTTTCTTCTTGTCGACGTGCGATTATAAGGCTCTCCACCCCCTTCTATCAGCGCGGGTGGCAAGTTCTTGTGGAAACTGCACTTAATAATGGGATCCCATGGCCTTCACAGGGTAAAGTCCAATTCATTGAGTGGGACGTAGTATATGGTAAGAATGATCCGTCTTGATGACTAATTTTTGCGCTATCACTACTGTTGTCCCTTGCTTTTTCTCACGAGTCGAGCCGGTCTCCGGCTATGAGATATATAATTCTCCCCACTCAAATGATTATGGATCGGTCGTCGAGGTACAACAAAGTCGATATCGGGTTGCCACAACGTTTCTTAGCAAATGATGAAATTTTCATGAATAGAGACTCTGGGGTTCGTACTTTCTCATTGCCCTGCCAGCCGGATTGCACAGACATATGCCTGATGCTCTATTAGGGATTGTGAACAGCTCCCTTGCGGTTCTAGGCCGCATGACGAGGAATGATATCCAGCGTATCAGACCTAGCCTGAGTGTCAGATACCAATTATACTCTATTCAAGATATGTACCTCGCTACATTTGAAGGATTTTCTTAGCACCTGCCATTCATACACATTGATGAAATATCCTGGAATAGTGACAACTCAGCTTATGACGTCTTCTCAGTACTAAAATAATATACGATTCAATTCAATTCAATGAAATTCATATTTTAGACCAGATCGAGCCGGCGTAGGGAGGTGATAGCTATGCAGGTGCTTCACCGGTTGAAGCAAAGAATATGGCCCCGAACGCCCTCAATGCCCTCAAACTCGCAGTAAACACACTTAAACAATGTAAAACAACGCTTTCCACGATTTAGGAAGGTCGTCGCCGTAGCTAAACACAACTAAACGACAAAAGCAAATGTAGATGTAAATGAGTGTTGCAGTCGTAGCTGCTGGTGAGCCCATCCTCCTCATTCGTCGTCCATTATCTTGACATGCCTATTTCTTCTGCTTGTTTGAACTTCCCTGCTGACTCAAACAGGGCGTGTTTGGTTCCTTCTACCCAGTGTCTTCAGCGTCTATCCCTATGGCCCTGAGGCCTATGTGTTCATGGCTTGGGTCGGATCCTTGTTCAGGGTCAGGGTCGAGTCCGACCTGGCTGAACTGCCCGAGCAAGCCTATTTGCAGCATGAATTCGGCGACGTAGCAGATTGCCTGCGGGTCTGATATGAGCGAGTCATAGTCAGTAGTGATGGTAGCCCCCAGATCCGTACGTGCGGCAATCTTATCAAACATCTGATTATACACGTTGAAGTTTCTGACTTCAATCATCATAGTTGATAACTGGAGGCCATAATCGACCCCCTTATCGATCACAGAAAGACAGCCAAAAATGGTGCTTACAACAAACTAAACCCTATGATACAGACACGCCCACCGCCATACCCTAGTGCTAACTGTGAATGGTGGTGGTCACGTGATCTGAGGCCACCTTATCATTCTCCCTCTGGCTCCACGTTTCTTCCTCTGGTCACGTATCTCGAGCCACTCATTCCTAGTAGCCGATAAGTATATCACAGCCAGATATTCTGAGTGAAGGCCAAAGCGGTATCGGAGGGTTGCGCACTTACTACAAATAGTATCTTCAGCCTTTTGAGAAAGATGATCATGTCAAAAGTGACAACGGCTTCGACCAACTTACAGTTAGTGTCATCGCTGTCAGCCTTACGACTAATGCGTGCTCTCGTGTCAGGAAAGGCTTCAGCTGGCAGGCCAGGTAGAATTATTGCGATCAACACCAGTTTCGCTACCTCAGCCTGTTCTGTCGAGTCCGCAGCCCTTGGGTTCCTGATTCGGACAATTCAGCAGCACTAGATTTAGGCAAGGGAGAGTGAAGACGTTCAGATGTTGACAAATTGCCCCATCTCAGTGGCGGCATGCGCCCGAGTCACCAACGACCGAAGCATCTACTGTAGAATTCTGTATGGGTTTTACGCCTCCCGTAAGATTGGGTGTAATTTTGAGTGAAATTACAAGACAAACCGGTACCTGCCAAGACCCTAATCTGCAGGCTAACTATATACAGACTAGTACAGGTGTTAGGTTTTGGGAAAAGATTCGGGAAGAGTCTGGGGTAGGCACGGTGGTAGTGCAAAGTACTATATCTACAAGACTACAGTCAACCGGATAATTCTGCGAACCTAGCTTTGGAGGAAGTATTCCGCAACCATCTTGGAGTATATTTAGCCGCAGACAAATTCAGTATGATTCCTCTTCGGGAACTTGCTAGTTCCCGGATCGTCGATTGGGCAAAATCGAATTGGAGCTTGAGGTGTTTCCCGGACACTGTCCAGGATATATGGTGTGATACTCCGCCTCACGATAATAAACTCCATGATGCGATGGCAGAAATTGTTTCATCTAATATTCAGCATTTCCTATCTCAAGGAAATGGAAAGAAGGTTTTCTCTGAAAATCCCGAATTCTCAATTGCGGTCATTGAAAAACTGTCTCCGGACAACATGAGGTTGAAAGAAGAGAACAAGAATCTGGTTGGACAAAGCGATTTTGATATATAGGGTAGGCATATTTTCATAGTGCACTGCTGGACTTCGGGCACGTTTTTCTGTCATTCACCCTTACTATAGATATATATGTTAATTCCCACTGCTTGCCCTCACCAGCCTCGTTCATTATCTTGGCCCATAACGCAATTTGCCCCGCAAATTTGCGGGCAACGCCTAGTTCAAAACCACGCTCAATGAAAAATGCTGGCTTTATCTCACGATGAATCTGGTTGATGTCAAGACAGTTTTCAAGTGTGATGTCTCGCGCCTTTCTGATACAGAGCTTCCGGAAACTGGAATCACCACCTACACTCTTTGATTGTTTCAGCAACCCCAAGATGAAACCACGCTAGACCTAGCCTGGAACCGGATGGAATAATAGTGTTCCATTACATGACAGTGTACTGTAAAAATATGTACATAGTATGGTAATATATGGAAACATCTAGACTAGTATAGTTAAGTAGCAAACTGGCCGTAATTACTGAATAAGCGAAAATCACGGGACAGTTCTTATAGTAGGAAGTAATAGTATATAGGCATTGCACATCCCAGGCCCTTCTTTTATAAAGAGATTAAAAAATATGAGACTGTACTAGAGTACAAAGATATTCTCCTATTGAAAATCAAATCTTATGATTGGAACGCGCCCATCCGTTAACCCAAGGGCAAGCGTAGTATCCTTAATCGCAAAACACGCAAAAGAACGATAGTCAGTAGGAAGCCACAGGGCCCTTTCACCTCGTAGAGAGACCCAAGAATCCGCAACAGAGATAGAATAACTGGGAGGAGATTGGTTCACGAGCGACATGACCGTACTGGAATGGCCGGTCAGCGTGCGCTGCTCGACGCCCGTGGCCGTGTCCCAGAGCTTGATAGTATAATCGCTCGAGCCTGATGCCAGCGTGCGGCTGTCCAGCGAGAAGGCCACCGAGTCAACCCAGTTAGAATGGCCGGTCAGTGTGCGCTGCTCGATACCTGTGGCTGTATTCCAGAGCTTGATAGTCTTATCACTCGAGCCCGATGCCAGCATGCGGCCGTCCGGTGAGAAGGCCACCGAGTGGATCCAGTCGGAATGGCCGGTCAGCGTGCGCTGCTCGATGCCTGTAGCTGTATCCCAGAGCTTGATAGTCTGATCACTTGAGCCTGATGCCAGCGTGCGGCCGTCCGGTGAGAAGACCATTGACCAGACTCTACCAGAATGGCCAGTCAGTGTGCGCTGCTCAATGCCTGTAGCCGTATTCCAGAGCTTGATAGTCTCGTCGTCTGAGCCCGACGCCAGCGTGCGGCCGTCCGGTGAGAAGGTCACTGACTGGACTCTACTGGAATGGCCAGTCAGTGTACGCTGCTCGACGCCTGTGGCCGTATCCCAGAGCTTAATAGTCTTATCATGTGAGCCTGATGCCAGTGTGCGGCTGTCCGGCGCGAAGGCCACTGACTGGACTCTGCTGGAATGGCCGGTCAGTGTACGCTGCTCCATGTCCATGGCTGTGTCCCAGAGCTTGATGGTCTCATCATCTGAGCCCGACACCAGTATACGGCCGTCCGGCGAGAAGATCACCGACCAGACCCAGTCGGAATGGCCGGTCAGCGTGCGCTGCTCAACACCCGTGGCCGTGTCCCAGAGCTTGATAGTCTTATCACTCGAGCCCGATGCCAGTGTACGGCCGTCCGGTGAAAAGACCACTGACCCAACCCAGTTGGAATGACCTGTTAGCGTGCGCTGCTCGACACCCGTGGCCGTATCCCAGAGCTTGATAGTGTAATCGCTCGAGCCTGATGCCAATGTACGGCCATCCGGCGAGAAGGCCACTGACCAGACTTTACCAGAATGGCCGGTCAGTGTGCGCTGCTCAACGCCTGTAGCTGTATTCCAGAGCTTAAGAGTCTCGTCGTCTGAGCCCGACGCCAGCGTGCGGCCGTCTAGTGAGAAGGCCACTGACCGGATCCTATTAGAATGGCCAGTCAGTGTGCACTGCTCAACGCCCATAGCCGTGTCCCAGAGCTTGATAGTGTAATCACTCGAGCCCGACGCCAGCGTGCGGCCGTCCGGTGAGAAGGCCACCGAGTGGACCCAGTCGGAATGGCCGGTCAGCGTGCGCTGCTCGACGCCCGTGGCCGTGTCCCAGAGCTTAATGGTCTTATCATGTGAGCCCGACGCCAGCGTGCGGCCGTCCGGTGAGAAGGCCGCCGAGTCGACCAAGTGGGAATGGCCTTCAAATGTCTGCAGATTTGAGCTCCAGGAGTCTTCTACCGCTGTTTCAACTGCCAGCTGATCATTGACTTTCCCATAAAATACCTGCTTTATAATACTTTTGGTCGGTGCAAATACAAGACCAGCGCGGTAGAGCTGTAGTGGAGCGATCCCTGCTATATAGCTGTTTTGACGAGTAAATCTTTCTGCATCATATAAAAAATCCGATAACTCGGAACCAACTTGCGCCTGACTAAAAATTAGCTAGTATTCTGAGCAGAGACCAAAAACTTACCCGTGTTCTCGACTTTAATACATTTATTAATCCTACTACTTCCGTTATTTCTCCTATAAGAGCTAGTACCTCCAACCAGTGAAGGAAGTGCTCCTTGAGAAAAGAGAGAATATCATAGTCCACGATCCGACCTTTACTCTGTTCCAGATGATGAATCCAGTAGCGACAGGCGTATTTCAGATCGGCTGTGATACACTTCTCAACACTCTGAGGCTCGATATTATCTTGTTGTGTTCTGTCACTTTGCAGCTCGCATATATTCTGTTTGAGCCGGGCTTTCATAAGCTTTAGACAATGTGATACTATCTTCGCATGCGTCCTTTGCTCATCAACAGAAAATTCCTTCTCCGTTGTTTTCAAGAGATACTCTCGGAATGATAAATGCAGGATACGGACTGGTGCCTCAAGGTTTGTTGGTACACTCAGAACTGAGTGGAATCTTTGTAATCGACTAGCGATTTTCTTCTCGTCTATCTCTGTCAGCTGGGCAATAGCCTTCACTGGAAGAGGGTCAGCGAGGAGAATAATAACTCCAACAATATTATGAAAGTCTTGCAAGATCCGTGCATTTTCGCTTCTGTCAGTAAGCAGCTGATTTAAGATCGGCTGATATGTCCTTTCTATTTCGGATGTTGATGTGATTGCCTTGTCTTCTAGGATATATTTGAGCTGTTCGTCCGGAAGCTCATATTTATCCCCAACAAAACGGCAAAGTGTAGCTGCAAAGATAAATAAGGGAACAGCCATCTTTACCAGTTTATCAACATTATTATCTCCGGGCCAATCAGGAGAGTGTGGGTATTGCTGAAAGAACGGGTGCTCATTCCGAATCTCAGTAAGCCGATATTTCAGGAACAGGCGAATATCATGTTCAATCACGGACTTTGGCAGCTTATGGAGGATCAAGTCTTGGTGATTCTCGTTTTCTCTGAAGCCAAGACGAATAGGGAGCTCAGGTCGGCTAGTAAGGAATATTCGAAGGCGTATCGACTGAAGCTGCTGGAGTTCTGGTAAAAATCTGATTATCATGTTGATATCACTCTCCTGATCGCATTCATCTAACGCATCAATCACAAGAACAATAGTTGTGGGTTTTACTGGATGTAAGGTAAGTAGTGGACTAAGAAGCAATGTATTGAATTGCTGCTCGAGGGTTTTGAAGGGAATGTCTGGCTTTTTCTTTACCACTTCGAGAACACCTGGTACCAGCTCTGGACAGTGCTTTACTAGTTGTTTTATGATCGTCGATATCAGATATTTCGCGTTCGCACGGTCTGATTCACCTCTCTTAAAGAAAAACGAGGCACCAAGCTCTCCTTTCGTATCCAATCTTCTTGCAACTGTTTGAGCGATCGTAGATTTACCAGTTCCGGCCATACCATTCAACCAAAAGATACACTTTCCATCTATAGATTCAACCCAATTTCTGACTTCGCTGAGTAGCTCCGTTCGGGTTCCTGGGAGACATTCGTCGTGCTGGTTATCGCGCGAGTCAAACAATGCACCTTGGATAGTTCTCAGATTTTGCCAACAGGCTGTTTGGTCGAGTTGAGACTGGATTAGACTTCTTATATTAGCCGCGCTTGTGTTGGCGATTGGCTACTTCGTTTACCTAAGTGTGTCCCGTGTCTCTAGCGTATATCTCTCAACTAGGAAACTGTCAGCAGGCGTCTCAATAAGATTAGCAGTTGAAGAACGGAAAAACTGCAAGAAAAAAAATAGAAAAATGCTATTACTCCTGAAGAAATTCGGTATCACATTTCATACCTGTTTGTAATTGATTTCTCACCTGGTCAGCCCATGAGGGCATAGTATCCACACGTTGAGCCCGCAGGACACACAGTAAGTCTCGTGCATAGGCAGCGGCGGTAAGTGCAGCATAGTTATGCCAATCATCATTCTTGTGAGAGTCACAATAATCGCAGATTCCACGAATAATAAGACATGGCATGTTGTTCATCAGACCCGCAGCTTCCATCTCAAAACACAGTACATTGAGATCGGGATCGTTAGCATAGATATCACGTTGAATGCCATCTTTAAGAACAGTATTTCCAGAGGCGATAGTTCCGTAGTGAACACGAAGGATGCGCTGACCTGAACGCTCTGGACGATTGATTAAGAAGCTTGAGTCACATTGCTGACAGCTTGGTCCACCAGTATGTAGATAATCAGCTCGGTACAGCCGATCAACTTTTGGTCGGTGATAATCTTCTGTATCATCCATACGCTGAACGTGTTCCGCAAGACTGTCTGGCCTCCGCATATCATTATGAAGCCTTCTTATTTCAGGGATGACTCCAAGTAGCTTGTTGGGAGGGGCGTTCATCTGTCCTACTCTTTGGAAATGACCGTTTTGTAGTTTTTTTCCGAGATCATATTGTACCACACCACCGATAGCACCTTTTGGCTGGCTAACAACAATGTCACCGAGTCTGATATCATTTCTAGCTGATGGTGCACCGCCTCCAATACCAACCATTAATGCAAATCGTAGGTTGGGAAATGACCGCAGCATGTCTCGCGCAACAGAGCTGGCTGAACTGGTACCGTATCGACCTGCAGGAAGACAGCCGATCACGATGAAGTGGTTCATAATACGTCCAAAGACATATGTGTTGTCATCACTGGATTCCACGAGATCCTGGCACGTGAACTCCTCATCCAACATGCGACAGGCGCATTCATATTCCTCCTGGAGAGCACAAATCCAGCCGACTGTATAGTAATCGATAGATGCGCTGCGATCTTTTGGAGGATCAGGATGTCCCTTCTGAGACCGTTTCAGCGAAGAGGGAGGAGAAAAAAGACTCAGTGACCCCTGCCGCTTCATGATAGCGTCCGCGCGAATATTCTGTATAACGTGATATTGAACAGTTAACGATGGTAGAATGGTTAAAGCACCTCGAAATACTCAACATATACCAGAATAATTCAAACAGCCGGAGATTTGGCGAGTATGAGACTGATTAGATTGTGAATATTGGAAAGTGTATTCTTGGAGGGAATGAACACCGGGGTAGACATTCGAGACAGCTCTAATTAACATGACGTGGCGCGGGGTTGCGGCGGCAAATGTCGAATTGTTATTGGATATATTTTTAGTGCGGTAGAAGTCCATCAGAAGATGCTTGGGCAGGATGCAGTTGGGAACACGCGGGCTAATACTGAACAGATTATGATTGAGATTCTGTTATGTTACCAGAGCTCTGAACCTGTTGTAGATGGCCCTCACGTGTAGCTGCGCCTGCGAGCCCATCCCCTCCGTTCTTCGTCCACGTTCTTACTTCCAACATGCATGTTCTATCTGATATGCTTGCCTTCCCCGGGTGACTCAGTCCGAGGCGTGTGTGGATCATTCTACCCAGCGTCTTCAGCGCCTATCCCCATGGCCCTGAGGCCTTTGGTCGGGATCATCCTGGCCCTGCAAATGGCGCAGGAGGACCCCTTTCTCTGGGGAGCGGTCGAAATCTACACTGATAACCAAGGCGCGCTCCAACGCCTACTCGACCCCGGGATGCAGTCGGGACAGTTCCTCGTCCGACGCATCGTCGACCTCATTGAGGAGCGCCGCGAGCGAGGCGGGACGTCAACTTCCACTGTATCCCGGCCAACGTGGGGGTCCCTGGCAACGAATTCGCGGACGAGATGGCCAAACGCGCCACCGGGTGGCTCCCGGGAGGCGCGACCAACGGCCCCAAGGCACCGCAGGTGCCGGACTACCGGACCCTGCAGTCGTCCGCCAATGCCTGGATCAAGGCATTAACAAAGAAACAATCACACCGGCACTGGCAGCATGCGGACCACGGCAAGACCCTCCAACAATACATTCCAGAGATCAGCAAGACACCGATGCAACTCTACAAGGGATTGACTCCAGCCCAGCGGAGCGCCCTATTCCAGGCCTGGACGGAAAAGATCGGCCTGAACGCGTTCCTACACGTGGCTCGGAAGGTCGATTCCGTTCGGTGCGAGCGATGCAATGCGGCACCGGAAACGGTGCACCATGTCTTGCTCACGTGCGACTCATACAACGAGCTCCGGCGCTAGATCTGGCACGACGCCCAATCGATGCCACGGAGCCTGAAGGAAGCGCTGACGGAGCAGAAGCATGCAGCGCGCACGACGAGCTTCCTGCTCACGACAGGGCGCCTGCAGTACCTGTTGCCGCCCAAGCCGCCTCAGGCGCACGACACGGAAGAAGAGTGACTACTAACGATGGCAGATACAAGACCTGGGCAGCACGGATGCGGACATAGCGCGCCTCAGGATCAGAGAGGCGCGTGACGGGTGGGGGGCGCATCCGCGGATCCACGCCGCTATCTCCCCCCTCACGGTTCCCCATACTTGACGACAACATATTCCCGTAATCACAATCGTCTGTGGGTTGCATATACACGCATGCAGAAGCTTGTCGAGCCAAAGGGCTGCGGAGGAGGGATCACAGGACCCGGTACAGGACTACGAAGCTAAAGGAAACAAGAAGGTCCACGGGAAGCCTTACGGACCTCTACGGCCACGGAAACCTTCGACCGGGCAGGGAACAGGAGCGAGCGGGTCCCAGGGCCTCACGGAGAGGCTCAACGCGGCCCACGTGAGAGGATTGCAAAGAACATGGAGCAAGGGGTTGGAAAGAACGTGCAGATGGGGCTGAGTCGTGTCCCACGAGGCATCTACGAGGGGGCGGCTACGAACGTTCTGATTGGTCAGTTGGATTTGGGGATAGCTTCACGCTTTAAATACGGTATTTGAGCGATACCGTAAGATTACGAGGGATCGAGTAAAAGGGAAGGAATAAGGAATAGGGTCCTGTACATTAGATTCGCCGCTCGGAGGCTTGCTCAGGCCACAGGCGCCCTGCAAGAGCGCCATGGCTGCGCTATATTAGGGTAATCCAATCTATCTATCTATCTGTCTGTCTGTCTGTCTAACATCCAACCCTGAATTTACAAATCATCTCCCTCCCCAACCCCCACACCTAAAGTCCCATTTGACTCCATCGCACTCTTGATTTCAGTTAGGCAACTGCTGGAGTAGGTGTAGTCACGTGTCTGGCGCTCAGGCCGCCCACAAACGACCTCTTGCTTTGTTTTGCTAGAGCACCTAGATAGCTACTAATTCAACTCACTCTTTTGCTGCAATTCGCGTTCGTTCACTTGCTTTTTCGTTATTTTGTTGCTTTGCTAGTAATTTCGCGCCTCTACGATTTCCCCACGGACTTTACGTCACCAGCGATACCTTCTACTCAAAACTCTTCCCTGGCGTGGGCATCCTCCAGCCCGGTAACTCGTACGGAAAATGCAACCACTGCGGCAGGTGACCGAAGTGAATGAAAACATTTGCTTGGGCCCCATGCGATGTGCTCGTGATAGAGCCGTCGGGATTTGGCTGGCGATCGGCCTTCTGGATCACGTGATGTGGTTTTTCTTGACTTGTTTGTTTCGCCTCGCGCGCTCGCGCTCGCTTATCTGTGGTGTTCTCCCTACCCTCCTACCTTTCTCTCTTCGTGCTAGATATTTTAGTCAAGTAGCGCCAAATGCAACAGATTCGACCGGCTATCACACACTGCTTGGCCCACCTTGGCCCTCTTTGGTGGCGGATACGAGTCGGATTATCTGTTGTTCCTGCCCGGTCCCGAATTGCGCCACCCGCTTTGCCTCAAGAGTCTGCACCTCGTTCCCTTCAACTCCAGAATGAGGAGCGCGCCTCTCCGCAGCATTTCTAGAGACAGGCTGAAGCCGGGGTCCACCGGTTTATAAGAGACATCGACAGCCAGGAGGAAGACGCCAGCGAGCAACATCAACACTAACACCGAACCACTGCAGGCGTCGTCGCGATCTCGATTCGTATTATACCTTATGCATCCAACTCTATCTCAGTCCCTGTCATACCCTTCCTCTGCTACCCACTAGCACGGCATCACGACAATCCTCTTCCTTCCGTCTTCTACCGAGACATGGCTCCGTTACTGGGCCATGATACGCGCTCATCTTCCCGACAAAATGGCCACGAGATGACACCTCCAAAGAACATTCTCTATATCGACGCGTACGACTCTTTCTCCTACAATGTTGTCGCCATGCTCGAGGAGGTGCTAGATGTCCAAGTTACAATCATGCATATTGACTCAACTTGGCCGGATGGGAATGCTGCGGAGTTTCTCCAACACTTCGAAGCCGTTGTTCTTGGGCCGGGCCCTGGTGATCCACATATACCGGACGATGTGGGAATTATGGAGGATATCTGGAATTTGAGCACTGCAGACATGCTTCCAGTTCTCGGCATATGTCTCGGTTTTCAGAGCTTATGCCTTCGTCACGGTATTCCTATTCACCGGCTACCGTATCCGCTCCATGGCCAGGTTCGCCGCGTTCAAACTACCGGTGAAGATATATTCGATCGCGTACCCAATCTGGAGGTCACTCTATACCACTCCCTATATGCCCAGCTGGAGAAAGTACAGAATGGCCACGAAGAGGCACGATCAGACAAGTCTGCAGCACAAGAGCTTGATATTCTGGCATGGCTGCCCTTAGAGGAACAGGTCTCCACTGGCTTGGTTCGGCCGATACAACTTCCAATGGCTGTGCGCCATAAGAGCAGACCCTTCTGGGGTGTTCAATTCCATCCAGAATCTTGCAAGTCGGACAAGGAAGCATGCAGACAGATACTGGGGAAATGGTGGGAGATGTCTCTCCACTACAACAAAACCACTGGACGAGGCACTCCCCTGAAAATGATACGCGACTGCCTCCACGAATCGGACGACATAGCTTCCTTACCGAACATCGTGCATACCATGCTGAGCTGGTGCACATCTACTTCAAGATACTCTTTCTTTCGACACTTCTACACCAAACCGCTAGATTCGGCCTTGATCTGTGAGACCCTCAACAGTCCCGGTTCCCCGACAGTGATGTTTAAATCCAATGGCCGACACAGCATCATATCCGTGCCTAGTCCTGGCAGCTGGAGGTTAGAATTCTTCACGCAGACTGAGAGGCTTTTCATGGAAAATCTCGGTTGCGAGAATGCCCTAGAAGGGCAGTCTTTGATTAATACATCCTTGTCAACCAGCCAGTTCTGGGATGTCCTTCGATATTTGATGGACATGAAAAAGGTCGAATCAGGCAGTAGGGATGTCCCGTTTTGGGCTGGGTTCCTCGGGTACTTCTCATATGAAATGGGGCTCGCTTGCCTTCCTCACGCAAAAGGACATGGCCACAACTCCTCGGTAGAGGATTCAGAAGATCCAGTGGATGCGAGTCTACTATGGACTGAACGGAGTGTGATTCTCGACCATGAGTCTGGCCGTGTTACTGTACAATCTACACGGGAAGCTGACAATCAGCCGGCGGGGTGGATCGAGGAAACAGTGCGACTCCTGCAAGATTTATCATCTCATCCTGTCGTGGACATTATCGACAGTGTCACAACTGACACAGTGGCCCTGGATTCCATACTCAGTCGATCCACAGCACAATTTCCGAACGAACAACAATACAAAGAACAGTTTGACGCCTGTATCGCCGAACTGCACGCCGGTGAATCATACGAACTGTGCCTTACCTGCGAAACAGTAATCACAGTGCCCTGCTCTGAACCAGACAATGGTAGCATGAACTTCCCTTGGCTGTTGTACAAGCGCCTTCA
Source organism: Aspergillus piperis CBS 112811 (assembly GCF_003184755.1). Classification (NCBI taxonomy): domain Eukaryota; kingdom Fungi; phylum Ascomycota; class Eurotiomycetes; order Eurotiales; family Aspergillaceae; genus Aspergillus; species Aspergillus piperis. The sequence continues at coordinate 721,438 of NW_020291609.1, forward strand.
AGAGTACAACCCCGCGTCTTTCAGTGCTTATGCAAAATTAGGAAAAGTCAAAGTTCTAAGCAGCAGCCCTGAATGCTTTCTCAATTGGGACCGGAGGTCTCTTCTGGAGATGAAACCTATGAAAGGTACCGTGAGGAAAGCAGACAATATGACGCTTGAAATGGCCAAAGAGATTCTCAGTTCGACCAAGGAAACTGCGGAAAACCTCATGATTGCGGACCTTATCCGGCATGATCTCTATGGTATCTGTGGTTCAGGTGGCGTATTTGTCGAGAAGCTTCTTGAGGTCGAGGATTACGGGCATGTTTTCTCAATGATTACACATGTCAAAGGCCAAGTTGATCCAACTCGGCCTGGGTTCGCTGCACGGGTCCTTCCGCAGTTGCAGTCGGCGGATATGTCAGCATACGGGCTTACGGCTCTGCAGAGATGCCTTCCGCCAGGATCTATGACTGGTGCACCGAAAGAACGTTCTTGCATGCATCTCTCCTCTATCGAGTCTCGTAGGCGCGGAGTGTATTCCGGTGTCATGGGATTTCTGGATCTCGGGGGAGGTGGCAGCTTTTCAGTCCTTATCCGCACCGCATTCAGCTCTTCTAATGACACCGATCTCGAACAGAAATGGCGAATTGGAGCGGGTGGGGCTGTCACGATCCTAAGCACGGCTCAAGGCGAATGGGATGAGATGTTGACAAAGCTAAACACGGTTTATACGGTTTTCAAGCCGGCTACTTCAGCAGTCCTCAGCTAAACAAGCACGGATCTGGGATTTTCCTTCCCAGATCTGCTCATAGGACAACACTGGTCACTATCACCATTAAGCTAACGACGGAGACCGACTCCACGCAAGTACCCTTTGCGATGTATTTTCATGGGAAGGATTGCATGAGAGGGTGGGCTGCAACTCAAGCAATCGAGCCTTTTAGCCGACCTCGGCACCAAGGTCTGTTGCAGGCTATCTTCTGCTGACGTATCGATTCGACAGAGGTTTTCTTTCCTTTTACCTCCGCCTTAAAATAAGTCCGAAGCACTCAACAACACAAGTTCTGTCCATGAGGTGCAGAACCTTGTTCTTCGCATGTCTTGGTCGCGCTAATCACATCGACTGTGTTGTTTGAGAGGCCGATTCCTCTGATTGTAACTGAACTTTCTCCAGCTGAAGTAAGGAGCTGCGGAGGGCCGCGCTCAAATCAAGATACCAACAGGTCGAAAGGTTCCACCTGAGTCCAGGGCATCTGTAAAGGACTTAGGCATTTCTGTCCACGCTCGCTGCCCGTTACGCGGCCATACGCTCCGACGTTACGCCCGTTGTGCTCGCTCTCGCAAACCGCTGTCGGCCGCCCACGCCGCCACCACCC